>NC_052948.1:63475699-63599567 GCF_013358895.1 Oreochromis aureus | reverse complement strand
TCTGAGGAGTTATGAATGAATGGATGACTTAATGAATGGATGAGATTATAGTTTGTTTCAAAGAATATAAAGTAAGAAACAAAAAAATACAAATGACCTGTTATGGCAGGGATCCCATCAGGTGCAGTCTTTCTGTTCACGTTTCTGGTCAGCTCTTCAATGGATGAGAGCACATCAGCAGTCTTATCTATCAGTTCCCACTGGTGAGCTGTCCTTGTTGGTGGTAGAGTGTGTTCAGAAAAACTCCCTTTTAACAGGAAGAAACCTCCGGCAGAACCAGGCTTAGAGAGGTGCAGCCATCTGCCGTGAGCGGTTGGGTGAGATGTAAACAAATCCAAAACATATATCAGTTTGCACAAAAAAGGATCCAAATGCAGCTCTGAAGCAGATAAAGGTCCTAAATCTTTGAACTACAGCCAACAATGAGAACATGAATATAGAAATGAAGCAAAAAACAAAGAAATGACTGAAAAGTGATATATTAAAAAGGTTTTTACATCCAGGAAGGAAAGCTGGCAAAAATGCTCACAGTGCAAGACACGAGATCTGAGTTACAGGTGTGCACTCTGTAAAGGGCATAAATGTTCCTGTGTCCTGTAAGAGTATATTAAACATATTCTTTGAGCTTGAAATCCAGAAAGTTTGGGAGAAATATAAAAACCAAATTCAAATCTGATACAAGATCAGCAAGTGCGATATAAGACTTGGGTGGCCAGTTTTAGGGTCAGCCACCAGAAAGCTTGAAGTAATGTGTGCAAAAACATTTTCTCTTAAGAACATCCGAAGTTTCTCTGACCCTTGCATCAGAGATGTTGACACCACAGTTATTATAGTTTTATATTTTCTAATTCGTTTTAATTTTTCCCGTCTTTTTTTGCATCAGTTAGTTTCCTGAGTGAATTTTCTTATTTCAGTTCAGTTTTTATTGTTTGAAAATGTTTTGTTTCAGTATTACAATAAAAACACAGAACTTTCTGAGCGCAGTCGTCTCATAGCCACTTTAACCAAACTAACAGACGCTAAAACTCAGAATATTTTCATTACATTTTTATTTTTAGTTCATTTTTTTACATTTGTGAAATAATTTTAGTTCAAAAGTATCGTTTTCATCCTTATTTTCATTAAATAAAATGTATTTTCACATCTAGTTTTAGTTTTTTCGTTCAGTTTTAGTTAACTATAATAACCTTGGTTTATACTGTTTTCCACACTGGTGGTTGGGCCTTGTACATCTAAGTTTAGCTCTGGGGTAGGTTAGGTTTGCAGCATGTATTATAATGGCAACAAACTCAGGTAATAAGTGAGTTTGTCTGTCATAACCCTGAAACTCCAGGGTTTAATCTGACCTTTCCTCACTAAGGCCCAACTCCTGCTTTGAGGCTTTGTGTTTTAAATATAACAATAAGAAACCAAACAGGAACCCAGAAGGACTTCAGAAAGCACGTTGGTCGATTTCGAGGAATGTTTGACGTCTCTGGGTGCAGGTGAAGGAAAATGCAAAACAGAAAGCATTAGTCAGTAAAGAAGCAGTAATGCAGTCACGCTTTAAGAATAATAAACAGGCTTAGCGAAAGCTCAAAACGGATGATAAAATTACAAACACCACGATAAAGTTCCTGTTAAAGAGGTTTATTCTTTATATTATTTTTTTATATTCTTTCTTGCATAAAGGTGCTCTTAGAAAGTCTGCATCTTAACCAAAAAACCGTGCTTTGAAACACTTTTTCTCCTTTTTGGCTATGAAAATGTCGCACATACTTACCTTGAGCTTCGATAAGAAGCCCTCGAGTATTCCGAGTGTATAATGGGACACAACCAGAGCTACGGTGATCAGCCTGAGGTCAGTGGAAGGTCAGCTTCAAGTGTGAATCTCAGAGACAGATGGAGCTCCACGCCTCTGTCCCGCTCTCTGCATGCATGCATGTTTATGACAGACCATATGTGCATGTACACGTACATGTACACTTTGGTCTCTTGCCTGTCAGCAGTTTGGGTTCTGTGGGTAAACAGCTCTGTGCCTAAGCAGCTGTGCACAGAGAAAAGCAAGCAGAGAGAATCGATACCTTTTCAGTGAGCTGAGAGAAGAGCACTGTGTTAGCGCCATGCACAGGTCCACTTTTTTGATGTGTCTCTAATGTAGTCAGGCATTCGAGAACAGCATGCAGGGTTAGCGGTGTGTTTAGGAACACTAAAACACTGCTGTACACTCAGCTCTGTCCTCAGGCTGCTACTGATGGCCGTTCCTTTGTGCTTGTGCATGTAATGCTGGGAGGTGTAGAGCATATTGATTTCAAAGCAGCGCAGACTTCCTAAAGCACACAGCCAGTTTGACACAAATGGTTCAGTCTCCTCTCTCACTGCGCTCAGGCTCATTAAAACATATTACTGTTGTTTGCCACATAACTAAGGACCTACTTTTAGGTGCCAGCGCACTGTTCAAGGAATGGAGAGGCAGCAGCTCAGCGTGCATTCAAAGACAGGGAAGCAAGCCTCTTATTGAAAATGACATTGTTGTGAAGCAACGTGCACACAGACAGACACAGAAAAGCTTTTTTTGTATTCCTGCGCTGTGTCCCCCTCTCTCAGGTCAGTTCCCTTCAGTCAGCTTTACTGGCACAGATGTCACAGCAGCAGCATCGCCCAAACATCTAAACAACTGTTAATTAAATGGTAAAGTACTCACTATGTAATAAACATCAGTCACCTGTGGGCTGAATCGATAATAATGAAATATTAGCTTCATTGTATAATTACCATAGCACCAAATTTTTAAATGTTACTGGACATTAGTTGACCGCACATACACAAAATACTACTAAAGACTAATGTCACCTGTGTGTGGTGTGTTTGGTAACTAATACGGTTCTAATAAGGCGTCAGTGTGGACTCTCACTCTACAGTCTTAAACCGACAAAAGTCCAAAGCCAAGGTCAAAATATGCTTGATGTACCTGACAGCTCTGCTGTAAACTGGCTCATAAGTTTTATGGCAAACGTGTTGTAAACGTTGCAGAGACTCGGTTTCATTTGAAAAGTTGCTTGCTGTTTCTCCATAAATATGGAGATTGTTGCTCTGCTTTTGAGGATGGTGCACTTAATATATGTGCTCTGCTCCTCCCTGCTTTGTGATGTGGCAGTACATATGAAGGGAACTTATGCCAATATTTATACTTTTTGTCTTGCTGGCCAACAGGGTATAGCACAACCTATGGTGCATTAGGAATCACATATCTAGGTTTAGCCTAGATATGCAATCATTATAATAGCCATTACATATATCTGATTCTTTTATAGTGCTTTTCTACTCTCCCGGAGTATTCACACACATACATACTCCGATGGATGGATCAGAGAGCAACATGGGGTTAATATCTTGCCCAAAGATATTTGGCATGCAGAGTAGGGGGAGCCAGGGATCAAACCACCAACCTTCCGATCAGTAGATGACCTGCTCTACCTCCTGAGCTAAAGCCACCCCATCTACATATATATATATCTATATATATCTATATCTATATCTATTTCTATAGATATAGATATAGATATATATAGATATATATGTATATATATATCTATATATCTCTATATATATCTATCTATATACATATATATATATATATATATATATATATATATATATATATACATCTATATATATATATAGATGTATATATCTATATCTCTATAGATAGGTATAGATAGATATAGATATAGATATATAGATATATATGTATATATCTATATATCTATATATCTACATAGATATATACATATATACATATATATATATATATATCTATATCTATATAGATAGATATAGATATAGATATATAGATAGATATAGATAGATATAGATATAGATATATAGATATGTATGTATATATATATATATATATGCACTTTTAACGTTGGTATCTATAGGAATTGTCTTGAGTGGCCATTACAGGAACTACAGTTTCTGACACTCGTGTGCTTTGTTTTTCAGCCATGGAGGTTACTGCTTGTCCACAACACCAGTAGAACATCACACCCGTCCTGCCTGTATGCTGAGATATTCCTCACCTCGTTTGTCTCTGTCTCTCCAGGGTGGTCCCATCCAAAACATTGAGTCGCAGCGCTGTCTGGAGCTGGTGGAGAGCCGACAGTCAGGGTTCAGTTTCCAGCTGGCAATTCAGGACTGCACGGATCAGAAATGGACCATCACCAACATACTGACTGTCCTGCCACAGTGAACGTAGTGACACCAGTCAGATATTAGGAGACCTTTCATGTGATGGACTGGTCTAACTGAGGAAGTCTGCCACTTCACACTGAAAAACCAAACTGACCCAAAGCCAGGATGGACCATCACAGAGGTCTGGTGCACATAAAATGAATGAGAGTCCAGTTAGAGATGGACTAACACGCTGACCTCAGCATCAAACTTTCAGTACTGGACTTGTTTTTAAGGAGAATCTGCATAGAAACAGATGTGCTTCAATCAGACACAGACCATTAGTAACCTAATAACCATTTTATACCAATGACCTGGGAGAAGAGACACTCACAGATGGAGCCGGAGCTCTTAAAACTCCCCACTCTGCGATGGAAATGAGAAATATAGCCACTTGTTCCGGGAGACAGGCTCATGAAATCATGTAAGCAGTCTGGTTATTGCAGGAGCGGGCCTGTGATGTATTTTGGCTCCCAGTAGGTAGTTTAAGTTCAGGCCTGAGCTGCCACTGCCTCATCACACAATCTCAAAACAAATTGAGTGAGCGCGGTTCAATATGTTTGCGTGCAGACGGACAGATGCGAGGTGAGCGTATTGTTGCAAAGCGGCCGGCGTGTTACTCACGTTTGATTTTTAGGGCAGGTTTTAAATCGTTACCATCACCGCTGGACTCAAGCGGCGCGACCGAGCAGGTGCTGTAGATTTCCTGATGTCACTAAAAAGGAGCTGGTCTAATGAAGAATAACCACAGAGTGATTTAAACTGGCACTGTGATAGAAACACCGTCACTCAGGGGTTTCAGAGTGTGTTTTGGGATTAAATGGTTTACAGACAGAACCGCCAATCATTCTGGCGTGTGTGTACACTTATAAACAGAAATCTGGAAACACCTGCCTGGACAAAAGACTTAGTGATGTGGAGAAGATGGAGCTTCATTCCACGGCATCAGTCCACCGACACCCGGAGCAGTGTGCACGATTTTAGAAATGCTGAATTATCCCTGCAGAAAAACAACAACTAACTCTCAGATTTCCTCACTATTTAAAATTTTAGTTTTTCTTTTAACTTTATTTCAAAAATCATGTTTCAAAGCGCTGTCTACACTCTCAGAAATATAATCTTAGTGCAAAAAATAATCCAGTTGGATCAAAAACCTGTAGATGCCCTGTTGATTGCCCACAGGTGGCTGTGTATCAGATGCTTTGCGTTGACTTTAATAGATACCTGCAGTATCCCTCAGCATATGGAAAAAGTGGGAATGCTGTGCACATTTGCTCTTTCAGAACCAGACTTTTTGTTAATATGGTGGGGGGTTTGTTATAAATCCGCCCTGCTCTCATAAGCTCAGTGTCTGACTACAGTTTTCATCCTCATATTGTCTGGCTACATCTGTGCTCAGAAATTTCCACACTGTCTGTAAATTACTAACTGCTCCCATCAACTTTTTCTCATTGACCTTATAAAGGATCCCTCTCCAACGTGTTTGAAGAGCGTAATCACACAATGAAACCTTAGAACAGCAGAAGACGTGGCCACAGCGCTCTCCTCGACGCTCTGGCTTTTAAGAGTCGGTCTTACAGCAGAGACGCAGTGATGAGAGCGCTCAGTGCATAATGGTGACTGCTGAGGTCAGTACATGTCAAAGTCACACCTAAACTAAGAATTTGTTGGGGTGGCCCAAACCTTGGATAAATATTCAGAAGAATTAAATATCACAGAACGTGTAATAAACCTGACTTCAGGTACGTGGTTTATCATAGCATGTCGGCAATACTCCTACACGGCCCTCAGAAGATGTTTAATCAAGAGAAATAATTGAAAATGCCTGCGTAGGTGTAGCATAAAGGTGCAGAACCTCAGATATTTATTATCCCATTTCAGACACTTCCTCCCTCCTTTTTCAATTTTAAACTTTTCAACGAGAAATGCGGCGTTCTTTTCCCTGGATTTAGAGGTCACTGCTGCCCGCTCGTTTTCTGCCATGTGGATGAAAATTTAACCTTGGATGGTTGTTCATTCAGAATACACAGCGAAAAGTATGAAAAGATCACAGTAAAATACAGATATTTGGAGTTTTATGAATTTACAAATCCAGCTGTGGTCGTTTTCATCCAGTCATCACAGGTCTGAATTTCAGGCTCATTTTCAGGCGCACAAGTTTAAACTTATTTTGGATTTTCTATAATCGACACATGGTCAGAAGTATACGTACAGGCTAAGGCCTATTAACATGGTGATCGGGACTGAATAAAACTGGTAGTTTGTTTGCATCATTACAAAGGACTGCACTCATTGGCTCACCCAAACTCAGAGCAATGGGAAAGTCCAAGTTACTCAGTGAAGAATTTGTGAAAATGCAGATTTACTTGGATAACTTGGGAGAGTCTCTTGGAGCTATTTCTAAACATCTGTAGATTTCAAGATCATAAGTTCAAACAATTGTGTAAATTATTGAGATGTGTCACCACTTTGCAGACGTCTGGAAGAAGACCCAAACTGTCACTCTCATGTCAGAGGCAGCTGGTTAGGAATCTGAAATAAATTCAAACTTGTGCACCCATTTCTTGCTTTGTAAAGTCATTAAAGAAGATTACCATACAGCCATCACACTCTGAAAAAACATCCCATCCCAAAATAGCCTGACATTCATGGCTATGATGAGTGGATGCAAACTTCTAACTGCAGCTCTGTTTTCTCTCAGCTTTGAATGCTGTTGGCATTGGTTTGGATCCACAGTCAGTGTGGATAATCTGTATCAGACAACTTTATTGTTTGCCTTTATAAGTTTCAGGTAGCCTAAAAGCTCAAAGCTGGTTTACAGAAGGTTTGTCCTGAACAATGCCAGAAGACCCGAGGGCCATTCACCATGATTCAAACCTGGAAAACAAACCGGTCATTAAACCACCAAAAAGTGCTTCAAAGACAGTTTAGCAACCCAACCTACATGTTCCTTAAACAGGTGTTAAAAGTCCCCGTTTCCACATCCAGTGCTGAATTTTAAACCGATCTCATCAAGGAAAATAGTTTTTCTGACAATTAAATGCAGCTTTAAAGTGGACTGAAAATGAGCAAACCCTAACCCTCCACGAAGGCCCACGAAGGAAAATCAGCGGCTGGCATGACCTCAGCATCCAGGTGAAGGAAGGAAACTAGCATCAACATCTGTAAGGAATGAGACAAGGAAAAGATCAGGAAGCACATCCGTAGCATTGCTACAAACTGCAACTGCAACTTTCTGACTTGATCAAATGTTTAGGAGATTAGCGACACCAGAGAGAAAGACCTCTGTGTCTCTTTGAGGGAATTAGCAGTTCACTAAAATCGGAGCAAGCACGGCTTTCCATCCTCCACCACCTACTCGGCTGCAGTGAGGTCTTTCTGCCCTTCTGCGTGGGCTGTTCAAAGGTATCCTGAAAGATGTGTACTCATCACAAATGAGTTATGTGTAGAATTAATGCAGAATCACAAAAAGTAACTGAACAGATGGATATCTGGATGGTGGACAAGTTTCCAAAGAGGGAACTTTTTTTTTTCCCTTGAAAATCAATAAAAACACTGGTGTGTGTGTCTGTGTGTCTGTATGTGTGTGTGTGTGGACTTAATGTTGTTCTGTTTTGTTCTTTAAAAATGTAATTCCCTGAAAGCTTTGCATCATAGGTAAACAACATGTAATATTAATAAGAACAAAGGGAACCGGGAGCAGGTGGCTTGTCTCGACACCTGTTGTGTGTACAGCTAAATGATGCTTGCAAGAACTTGCACCAACAGAGCAGAGTATCCTTCCCTCACCCTTAGGGGGAAACTGGCACCCACATACGCATAGTTAATCAGCACGGCAGATGCTGGTCTGACTTACAGAGAGACATTTGTGCTTCAATTCTAAGCATGTGATGAAGTAGATTGATTGTCACATGGCAAAAATCAAGTCATCTGCACTGACTTGTGGCACAAATGTAACTCCATACATGTGAGGGTATTTTCTATTTTCTTTATATGAGACTACATGAACCTTTGCTGATTGGATATGTGTGTATACTTCTGCTGAATCATGTGCAGCGTTTACAGATCTCTGAAATTTACACTGTTGTAAAGCTTTTAATCAAATATAAGTGCATTGCAGTCAATCTCCCAATCATTCAACGCTGTCTATCAATAATTCAATGCATAAAGACGATGAAGTTGAATTATTAATCTGGCTGTTGTGTATTCAGAGGTTTTTGTTTTCAGCTTACTGACGTGTCAGTAACGCGTGGCATGGCGCTGGTAACTCGTGGAGGACTGGAGCTGTTCGTCTTCTATCAGCTACTGTGTAGCATCGGTTACCAAACCTTCTGTTGATCTTTTGTTTTCGTTGTGGCTCAGGTTTGTAGATCCTGAAATTTTCAAAGTATCTCAATTTTTGGGAAGCTGTTACTATATCGAGTCATGAAAAATGTCCAAGCTATTTTGTTAGTGTATTTAAAGCAGATATTTATAATTACCAAAAATAAAAAAATATTCATGGCTAAACTTGTTCTGTGTGATTTTTCATCATTAAACACTGTTGAGCTAACATTATTTAATGATTCATAAAGGTCTAAATGAAAATTGTCTTTCATTCTTACTCTCTGTGTAAACACCATTAATAAGGAACCGCGACATAAAGTCTTCTTTTCAGAAGAATGGAAAACAGTTACTACAGTGGATTCAGAACGCTGTTCTGAGGATGTACAACCCCAATTCCAATGAAGTTGGGATGTCGTGTAAAACGTGAATAAAAATAGAACGCAGTGATTTGCAAATCCTTTTCAACCTATAGTCGATTGAATACACTATAAGACAAGATATCTAATGTTCAAACTGATAAACTTTATCGTTGTTTTGCAAATCTTCACTCATTTTGACTTTGATGCCTGTAACACGTTCCAAAAAAGCTGGGACAGGGGCATGATGCGGATGGTCCTTTTTCCTCTTTGGCCCATGATTTCCAAAAACAGTGAAATGTGGACTCATCAGACCACAGCACACTTTTCCACTTTGCGTCAGTCCATGTCGGATGAGCTCAGGCCCAGAGAAGCCAGCGGCGTCTCTGGGTGTTGTTGATATATGGCTTTTGCTTTGCATGGTAGAGTTTTAACTTGCACTTGTAGATGTAGCGACAAACTGTGTTAACTGAGCCCACATGGTAATATCCTTTACAGAATGATGTTGGTTTTTAATGCGGTGCCACCTGAGGGATTGAAGGTCATGGGCATCCAGTGTTCTTGTTCGGCCTTGCGCCTTACGTGCAGAGATTTCTCCTGATGCTCTGAATCTATTGATGATATTATGGACAGTAGAAAAATCCCAAGATTCCTTGCAATTGTGCATTGAGAAACGTTATTCTTAAACTGCTGGACTATTTGCACACACAGTTGTTCACAAAGTGGTGAATCTCACCCCATCCTTGCTTGTGAACAGCTGAGCCTTTTGGGAATGCTCCTTTTATACCCAATCATGACAAACACAATTGGGGTTGTATGTCTATGTGTGTGTAGTGTAGGTGGAGAGGCAAAGTACTGTAAACTGAAACTACTCAAAACCTCAAATGACTGAAGTCTCATTCAACTTGTGTCTTTACCAAGTTGTGTGCCTGCACCTACTAAATGTTGCATTGGCCCATGCATTTTCCTGCAGCAGCGTCTCTGCTGAACTTGGAGTTTGACATCATGAAACATGTATGAGTGGCACTCTCTGAACACTGCTAACATCAGTCCCAGTAATGCGGCTGTTTATGCTCCCACTGTCTCATAAAGGCCATCATTTGCATGCACACAAATACGCAGAAACATTTCATAATTCATGTTGCCATTTTTTAAACAAGGGAATTGAGTGATACTGTATGCAAAGCACTCTGTATAATGGGTTTACAGTAATCTCATTATGAAAAGCAAGAATGTGTTCCATCATGGTGCAGATTAAAGTGCACATTTTCAGATGGGTTCAGATAACTTTAAAGTTATTTTTTATGAATTTGTCAGTAACAAATACCACGACAATGTTCATGCATCATAAATATATTTGCACAAAACTATATGAGTGATGGACTTTGTTTTTGCGCGAATGACAATTCAATTCAATTTTATTTATATAGCGCCAAATCACAACAAAAGTCGCCTCAAGGCGCTTTATATTGTACAGTAGATCGCACAATAATAAATACAGAGAAAAACCCAACAATCATATGACCCCCTATGAGCAAGCACTTTGGCGACAGTGGGAAGGAAAACTCCTTTAACAGGAAGAAACCTCCGGCAGAACCAGGCTCAGGGAGGGCGGCCATCTGCTGCGACCGGTTGGGGTGAAAGAAGGAAAACAGGATGAAAGACATGCTGTGGAAGAGAGACAGAGATTAATAACAGATATGATTCGATGCAGAGAGGTCTATTAGCACATAGTGAGTGAGAAAGGTGACTGGAAGGAAAAACTCAATGCATCATGGGAATCCCGGCAGCCTACGTCTATTGCAGCATAACTAAGGGAGGATTCAGGGTCACCTGGTCCAGCCCTAACTATATGCTTTAGCAAAAGGAAAGTTTTAAGCCTAATCTTGAAAGTAGAGATAGTGTCTGTCTCCTGAATCCAAACTGGAAGCTGGTTCCACAGAAGATGGGCCTGAAAACTGAAGGCTCTGCCTCCCATTCTACTTTTAAATACTCTAGGAACAACAAGTAGGCCTGCAGTGTGAGAGCGAAGTGCTCTAATAGGGTGATATGGTACTACAAGGTCATTAAGATAAGATGGGGCCTGATTATTTAAGACCTTGTATGTGAGGAGCAGGATTTTGAATTCAATTCTGGATTTAACAGGAAGCCAATGAAGGGAAGCCAAAGCAGGAGAAATCTGCTCTCTCTTTCTAGTCCCTGTCAGTACCCTTGCTGCAGCATTTTGGATTAGCTGAAGGCTTCTCAGCGAGTTTTTAGGACTTCCTGATAATAAAGAATTACAGTAGTCCAGCCTGGAAGTAATAAATGCATGAACTAGTTTTTCAGCATCACTCTGAGACAGGATATTTCTAATTTTAGAGATGTTGCGCAAATGGAAGAAAGCAGTCTTACATATTTGTTTAATATGTGCATTGAAGGACATGTCCTGGTCAAAAATGACTCCAAGGTTTCTCACAGTGTTACTGGAGGCCAAGGTAATGCCATCCAGAGTAAGAATCTGCTTAGATACCATATTTCTAAGATTTTCAGGGCCGAGTACAATAACCTCAGTTTTATCTGAATTAAGAAGCAGAAAGTTAGCGGCCATCCAGGTCTTTATGTCTTTAAGACATTCCTGCAGTTTAACTAATTGGTGTGTGTTACCTGGCTTCATGGACAGATAGAGCTGCGTGTCATCTGCATAGCAGTGAAAATTTATGCTATGTCTTCTAATGATGTTGCCTAGGGGAAGCATGTATAATGTAAATAGAATTGGTCCTAGCACTGAACCCTGTGGAACACCATAACTGACCTTAGTGTCTGAAGAGGACTCTCCATTTACATGTACAAACTGGAGTCTATTAGATAGATATGATACAAACCACTGCAGTGCAGTACCTGTAATACCTACAGCATGTTCTAATCGCTCTAATAGGATATTATGATCAACAGTATCAAACGCAGCACTGAGGTCTAGCAGGACAAGCACAGAGATGAGTCCACTGTCAGAGGCCATAAGAAGATCATTTGTAACCTTCACTAAAGCTGTTTCTGTGCTGTGATGAGCTCTGAAACCTGACTGAAACTCTTCAAATAAGCCATTCCTCTGCAGATGATCTGTTAGCTGTTTGACAACTACTCTTTCAAGGATGTTTGATATGAAAGGAAGGTTGGAGATTGGCCTATAATTAGCTAAGACAGCTGGGTCTAGAGATGGCTTTTTAAGTAAAGGTTTAACTACAGCCACCTTGAAGGCCTGTGGTACATAGCCGATTATTAGAGATAGGTTGATCATATTTAAGATCGAAGAATTAATTAATGGCAGGACTTCTTTGAGCAGTTTTGTAGGAATGGGGTCTAAAAGACACGTTGATGGTTTAGAGGAATTAATTATTGAAGTTAACTCAGAAAGATCAATTGGAGAAAAAGAGTCTAACTTAACATTGATGGTACTAAGAGTAGCTGTAGATAATATTACATCTGTGGGATGATTATTGGTAATTTTTCTCTAATGATTAAAATTTTATTTGTGAAGAAGTTCATGAAGTCATTACTAGTTAACGTTAAAGGGATGGTTGGCTCAGTAGAGCTCTGACTGTTTGTCAGCCTGGCTACAGTGCTGAAGAGAAACCTGGGGTTGTTCTTATTTTCTTCAATCAGTGACGAATAGTAAGATGTTCTGGCTTTGCGGAGGGCTTTCTTATAAAGTAGCAAACTATTTCTCCAGGCTAAATGATGATCCTCTAAATTTGTGACACGCCATTTCCTCTCCAGCTTACGAGTTATCTGCTTTAGGCTACGTGTTTGAGAATTATACCACGGAGTCAGGGACTTTGGATTTGAGGCCTTAGTTTTCACAGGAGCTACAGTATCCAGAGTCGTACGTAGTGAGGAGGTAAAATTATTAACAAGATAATCGACCTCTGTTGGAGTAGCGTTCAGATAGCTGCTCTGCTCTATGTTGGTACAGGGTATTGAAGATGATAACAGTGGGTGGATTATATTCTTAAACTTAGTTACAGCACTTTCAGAAAGACATCTACTGTGATAAAGTCTACTCTCCACTGCTGTGTAATCAATTATTGTAAATGTAAATGTTATCAGGAAATGATCAGACAGCAGAGGGTTTTCAGGAAACACTGTTAAATGTTCAGTTTCTATGCCATATGTTAAAACAAGATCTAGAGTGTGATTAAAGTGGTGGGTGGGTTCTTTTACATTTTGAGAGAAGCCAATTGAGTCTAATAACAGATTAAATGCCATGTTGAGGCTGTCATTTTTAGCATCTACATGGATGTTAAAATCACCCACAATAATTATTTTATCTGAGCTGAGCACTAAATCAGATAAAAAGTCTGAGAAATCAGAGAGAAACTCTGTGTAAGGCCCAGGTGGACGATAGATGATAACAAGTAAGACTGGTTTCTGAGTTTTACAGCTGGGGTGGACGAGGCTAACACGAGGCTGACACAAAGAAGTTTCTGATTTAACATTAATCTGTGCAAACTCACTTGAGTCCAACAACAGAAGTCACCTCAAGAAGCTTCATATAGTAAAGTAAACACGGAACAATAATACAGAGAAAACTCCAACAATCGGACAACCTGCTGTGACCAAGTATTTGGCGACGGTGGGAAGAAAAAACTCCTTTTAACGGGAAGAAACCTCTGAGAGAATCAGACTCGGGGATGGAGGAGGGGCATCTGCCGTGGTCAGTTTGAGGTGAGGGGAGGAAGACTTTGACAATCCCAAGGTTGCGCTCACAAATAAAGAGGTAGGACTCGAAAGTTTTTATTTATTTAGTTTATGATGTCACTTTACATTAGCTACTAGCTACAAGCTACCAGCCCTGACAAGGTTCTGCTTGGACTTGTTCTACCTGATCTGAGGTTATCTGACTACGTCTCAGCTGCTTTTTGCTGAAGCTTTGACCTGATTTAAGATTTGACACCTAGCTTCAAACCTTCTTTGGGATTTGGGACTTTGGGGCTTGACGAGACTTGGGGTTTCACTGGGATTTGACTTTGTCGGGTTTGTAATGCCTGTTTTATTGCATCAGTTACTGCAGAATAACTGAACCGCTTCACTTTCAGACCTGTCTCATGAAAATGACATTCCTATAGAACTAAACTGCATCCTCAGTAAGGTTTTGAGAGAAACGCACATTTTCTCCTTAAAAAGAGCCTCACAGTTAAAAAGTAAGCCTATGTAGGCTTTCTGCAGTGATTTAACTTTCATCCAGAGAGTTAAAGTTTGATTTGTGTGCAGTGAAAACTTTTCCTCTATTTCCTGTATTACAAGAGTAATGAGCCAAAGCTCATTTCAGCTATTAATGGTTGCCTATAAAGTCGTGACAGCAGGGAAGCAAGAACATAAATGGTGACAACATGATGATTAAAGTGAACATTTTCTACTCATTTCCACCTTAATGTTTTTTAACTTGGACACCACTAGAAAATCGTTCACGATTCAAAATAATAACTTTTCAATGTTGTCCAAAAGTCCAAAATTACTCCAAAAGTGCATCGATGACTCATCCACCAGGTCACGGAACAACTCAGAACAACATCTAAAGACCTGCAGGCCTCACTTGCGTCGGTAAAGGTCAGAGGTCATGATTCAACCATAAGAAACAGACCGGGCAAAAAAGGCCTCCTTGGGAGAGTCCAAGGAGAAAACCACTGCTGAGCAAAAAGAGAACAGAGGCTCGTCTGAAGGCAGCTTGTCTGCGGTCTGGATCCTGAGCTCATGGCTCATGGGCATCACTTGTACGTACACTGATCACATTATTTCAAAGGGTGGCCATGTTGAATATGAACATCCAATGTTGAAACACAGTAAATATGACAGAAAATAAGGAAAAGCAGAAGACATCTGTGATGTCACAAAAATACAAGATCTGGAAATGAAGAGAGAGCTGTCTGAAAAATATTTCTCCATTTCAGTGAAGGATCTGAGCTCCTGATGACGGTCTGAAAGCTCTCATGATTTCCAAAGTTATGATGCTCTGGGGAAAACAACCCAGACCAAAGACAAAGATAATGAAGCCTCACTGGTGCAGTTTATCCTCTGTAGTGCCGCTAAACTGGGGGCAGAAGAGTGGCCCTGTGCAGCCTTGCAGCCTCTGAGGATGCACTAATTATCACTTCCAGGCGACAGCCCACTCTCTTGTGAGGCCACCGATGAGCTGCCTGGACTCACTCTTTCTCTCTGTCCCACTCGTTCTCGCCTCCTGTCATTATCCTCGCCGCTCTCCCTCCCTCTTCCTCTCACTCCTCCTCACTCAGACCTCATCCTCTCCTCTTTTTAATCCAGTTTTCCTACACTGCCTCCCCCTCTTTTAATGGATATCATTATGAAGCAGATGCATCTTCACTACAGAGGAATTCATCCTTTAACACGGCCCTTTCTTCAAGCACAACAGACATGCCCAGGCATCAGAAAGGCTTAAAGCTCAGCCTCCAGAAGCAATAAAGAATTTCCAAGGATGACTTCTAATAAAAGCCGAAGCCCTGCACCTGTATTGTTTGGGGGAGTTACCATGAACACCTCATAAACAAGCCTCTGAGCCTCTCGTAACATCACAGGCATTGTAAACCTAGCACCTCCAATGAGCCATGAGCACTCGTGATAATAAACACACACACACATGCACGCACACACACACACACATCTGTGCAACAGCGTAGCCCTAAATGGCGGCTGAGTGATTAAAGCCAGTGCTGCACTCTGGGGCCTTGAAGGGAGCGTTAACGACTTAGCAGCAACCTTTGCTCACGCCTCATTGGCTCAGGCTTCTGCTGAGTAACCGGTGAGACTTAATTGAAGGGTACACTTCGTTAACACTGTTGCCAGGTGACCACAGAGGCTTAATTGAAGGGCAACGCTTCATTGGATCTGTGCCTGTCCATCAATCAGGTGCATTAGAAAGAGCTTAGCTTTTTATCTTTGTTGGCAGCCGAATGTGTTGAATGGAAGAGAGAAGAAGTACAGGAGGAAAAGGGAAGCAGGGAAATGGAGGGGGGGAAGTAAATGCTTGGAAATGATAAGGGGTGCAGAATGAGGAGAAAAGGGCAACAGAGAGGAGGATTAAAGGTCCACGGGAGACAAGAAAGGCACGAAAAGGAGGAAGTCCTAGGGGATCTGATTATCAGATTAAGGAGCCAATGCTACATCAGCGATATTTCAGCATGGAAATGAAAGCTCTCCTGGCAGGGAAAAGGGCCTAATCTTCTGTTTCTAATTGGATAAAACCTGTGCTCAGCAAAGGAAATGATCAGAACTCAAACCCACAGTGGAATGACATTGAATTCTCATGTGCCATTCGGTTCCACAAAAAGATTCTCATTTTGTGGAATAAGCTCCTGCGGGCCAGATGGAGGGAGCTCAGGAATACATTATACTTTTCCTCTCATTCTCCGTGTATGGCAGTTGTTAACTTTAACACTTTGTTAAAGTGCAGTCATTATTGCAGTTAGGCAGTTAGGCACACATAACTTCAGCTAGTTGAGTTTCAAGGTGGGTGTGAAATGGACCCGAGCAATGGATTCCTACAAAGAGAATGTGATAATAAAATTTGAAATAAAGTCTTTTACTTTGCTAATATGGCAGAAACTGGATTATTTGCCATTACTAGAAACTGAGGCTATGGTTCATTTCTAATAAGTGTAGGAATCTCTGTATGTCTGTCCACGTTCTCTGCATCTATAGTAGCGTGTAGTGCTGCGAGCATGAATGAGCGCAGCATCACATCTGATGTCAGGAGTCTCTCCTGTCCACTGCTGCCTGCATTAAAACACAAGCATGGTTGATATATTTTTGAGGTTATTCATTGACATTTTCAAGCATCTTACCCTCCTAGGTTTAGCCATTATGATTAAGTGCCAAACATTTACTCTAAACCCAACCTAACCAAATCAGGGGTCAGTCAAAATAAAAAAAATTTTTTATGATAACACCAGTGGTTTAAAAATCACGCTGGTTCTTACCATAGACTGTATCTAAAAGATGGATGATTGCCATGTCATCACCGATTGGTTGAAGAAGCGTTTTTGCTGTCACTTGAAGTTTTAAAAGTGGACAAGTGAGATATGGAGAAAAAAAGTCACTGCGAGCTTATTGGGTGGTTTGTCCTCTTTTTGACTCTAGTGGATGCTGCCATGAAGTGAGCATCAGGATGTTTAAAGTAACGAGTGAGTCCGTGGATTCATCAGTGTAGAGATGGGCGGATGAAGCTTTGTGAAGCCTTTGAGACTTTCTCCTGATATCAGAAAAAAAATTATCTAAAGCTTCAAAGACAAACCGTACTAGTGACATCTAGTGGCCAGCTGTAATTATAAATATTTACCGCTAGAACTGCTGAGCGCTCATTATGAAAAACCCTTTTAAGCCCATCGGAGTGGGCACATTCCAGTTTGCATAACTATTTTTAAATCCTGGTATAACTGCAACCACATAAGCTAGCGCAATAATTCTTTTTGCGTATGAAACCGGAGGAGTTGTACTTACATCTTATGCATTCAACTTCCCAGGTCGCGGTTTCTTTCCACAAATGGCTTTTTGCAAAAATCGTGTAAAAAGCGCTGGCAACTACAAAAACATATAATCCAAAACACACTTTGCCAATCCGATCAGCTGTATAGTTTCTGGGTGGCTTAGAACTTAAATTGCACTGTTGGAAATAGCTTATTTTGATGCACATGCTATTTTGTAAATTGTGAAATTATAAAGACACTCAAAATAATTTTCCTGTAGTTGGAAACTATTTTGTGCAACTTTTTTGCATTTACCGTTTTGAGGGCTCTACCTCAGAAATGTCTGTAACTAGAAATATGTGTAAAAAAAAAAAAAATTCACTTTTTTGCAATTTACATAGTTACTTAATGCATACATATATTAAAATTTGGGATATAATGGTATATTGATGTATAGCAACTTGAAATGCTCCCAAAAATGGCACTACAGCATGTAAAAATATAAAGATAAGGTGTGCCGGACTTGGTCCTATGGTGGGCTTTAAAGGGTTAAACATGTGTTGAAATTAAAATAAAACTTCATCATCAGACATTTACTAAACTGGGCTTATAATGCTGAATTTTGGGCTTTAAAAAAACAGGATGTCAAAGGATGCTAAGGACGTCATTTTGATGTACATTTAACAGCTACTGTCACAGGCCGGGTTGCCTAGCAACACTTATTGTTTACGCACATTTTGACATGAAGGCTGCTTCAATATGAGCCAAAGCTGGGCCGATGAAAAGATGAATAACTGAAGGATGGAGCGTTTCACCTCTCGTTATAACAAATGAAAGAGTGAGTCACATGATCACTGCAATACAAGCCTCAGCACAGTGTTGTCAACGAGTCTGCTTCAGTACACTCAAAAAAATTATTTTCACCCCCAGTAAGCATAAAGCAATAATTGTGAGTAAAATGCAATTGAAATATGCAAGATCAAATGTTTATTTTATTAATTAATAGTGAATTGTATTAAATCAATCAAGTAATTTCTTTTGAGCGTCAAATTTAACATTTTATATTGTAGTTATGGAACAAAATTACATGTAATTAAATTACTTAAAGTCAACATTTGGCGGAGTGAAACAGGCGTCCCCTCTCTAATGGAGGAAGTAAAGGATTTTTTCTGTCTTTTTCCAAACTGCCCATTGGCCATTAAAGAACTGCAGATTTTCAGGGCCTTCAGCTTTGGCTTCACTCTTCAGATCTGTATTGTGTCCATCCTTTATACACAGTCTGTGGTTCTCACAAATTATGAATTTTAACATTATGTATCATAGGCATTGGGGGGCTTCCAAGATTGCAGTACTGAGCTTAGATGCTGAAAAGGCGTTTGACCAGGTCGAGTGGGCCTATATGCTCCGGGTACTGGAGAAGTTCGGTTTAGGCGAACAGTTTATATCATGGGTTGATATGATATATAGACATCCCACTTCTTCCATTCTTACTAACCAAGATAGATCAGCGCCTTTTTCTTTACACCGCGGGACACGACAAGGCTGCCCTTTGAGCCCTTTGCTCTTTGCAATTTCTATTGAACCTCTTGCAGTAGCCATTAGGAATGAGCCCTCTATTGACCCTGTCCGACTGGGGAATATCAAGCACTACGTTTCTTTATATGCGGATGATGTTGTTTTGTTCTTGTCAAATCCTGAGCGATCTGTTCCTGTACTATTGGACCTGGTGAGGTCGTTTGGGGAAATCTCGGGTTATACAATTAACTGGCAGAAGAGTGAGTTTGTGGCTTTGACTGCAAACCTGGAAGTCGAGTTTTTGAAAACTTTGCCTTTTAAAATTACAGATAGATTGAAATACTTGGGTGTTACTTTGCCTAAGGATCCTAAATTGATCTTTAAGCTGAATTATTCTGCACAAGTTGAAAAACTGAAAAAGGACATTGAGAAATGGAGGGCTCTCCCTATTTCCATGGTAGGTCGCATTAATGTAATCAAAATGGTTTCTCTCCCTGAATTCTTATATCTATTTTTAAACTTGCCTATCTTTTTGAATAAACAATTTTTTAAATTGATCGACTCAGTAGTATTACCATTTGTTTGGGGCTTTCAAAAGTTCATCTATGTAAATCCAAACGTAAGGGGGGATTTGGTCTGCCATGTTTTCAGTCTTATTATTGGGCTGCGAATGCTAGAACTCTTGCTTACTGGCAGGAAGGGTACAAAAAGGTCATGTCTGCTAATACCACCCGGGGGTGGTTGTAGAGAGTGATGGGGTTGAGAATAGCTCCCCTCCTGCTCTTCTTTTTTCGTCTTCTAATCCGCGAACCAAGGTCAATAATTTTATAGTTTCAAACTGCGTTAAAATCTTTAGTCAGATCAAAAAAGGTTGTGCACTACCAGACACTTCGATCCATACTCCATTATATCATAATCATGCATTTCCACCCTCATGCTTAGATGCCTCTTTTGCCTCTTATGTTTGTATCTTGCCAGTGTTGAAGTAGTATCTTTGTTGATGCAGTGTAATTTTTTGCCCTATGTATTTTTTTTTTTGCCCTTGCTGTTGTGTTGTCTGTTTTGGGGTTTGTTTGTTTTTTTTTTCTTTATATCAAAAATCTTAATAAACGTATTTAAAATAACTAAATAAATTATGAATTTTATTTGTTCTTTACTTTTGATTTACTGAAACAAACCACTTCAGTCGCTCACTCGTGCTGTCTGGATGAGCAGATCTCAAGAAAACTGGAGCTTACAATAATGAGCCTGTTCCACACAGCCAGGCATTCAGTGAGTGCATCTTCCTCTTTTTAAACAGTAACTTTCTGACTGTGTGCATAGGACTCATATGAAAGTTATAAGTATAAAGCATAAAAAAATGAACCTGGCTAACACTCTCCCCGACTGAGCCCGGCACTACTAAGACTAATGAGCAGAACTGTTCCATTATGTGACAAAAGCCTGTTTAAAGGTGTGCAGCCTTCACGGATTCACTCTATCATTCTTAAAACAGGCAGGATTCTGTCCGCTCACCATGACAGCTACTTAGGAGGAAAAAATGTGAGAAATAAAAGAAGCATCATATATCACCATCAGGCTGTGAAAGCTCTGTCGAGTCTGTCACTGTTCGTGACTCTTAAACCTCCTCCCGGTAAAATCAGGAGAGCAAACCTGAAAGACCGTCTGAAGCAGTCAAAGAAGATATCAGTAAGAACTTTTGTGCACAGGTGAGTGGCTGTGGTGAGTTCAGAGGAGGCGTGAGTAGTAATAAAACCTGTACTTTTTTTTGCACCCCCCCCTCCCATTTTTGCCCCCCCACCACCACTTCCCCTTTCCCCCTGCGCGTCCATGTGAGTGCGCGTACGCGTGTGTGTCCCCCTGTAGTAGGTACTTTTGCTCGTGCATGGGAGTTCAGGGGTCATATGAGTTCACAAGTGTTTAATAGCGTTTTATTTAATGAAACCATCATGTGTTTTAATTAAACTCTTTTTAAAGGCTTGTATAGGTCTCAGAGCTCTGTTATTTAGACATAGATGATTTAATTTAACTAGTTTAGGGGTATTTTACTTTTTCTTTAGTGCTCCAAAAAGACACAGAGGCTAATAGTTTTAAATAGAGCACCACAAATAACAGGTATCCCTTTAGAAATAAACTTTTCTTGTGTTACTTCTAAAAACTACAGATTCTTAACTAGCCACACTCTGCAACAGTTAGACAGAGTGGGTTACAGCTAGGCCCTCAACAGTCAGCAAAAGAAGTCATAAAACAATAAAAGCGGCCTCCTTATCAAGAGCATCCCAGCACTCACACATCCCAACTGTAGTTCCATAGTTTTCAACCTTTTTCATTACAAACAGTTCCTTTATCTTATCATGTCAGAGGTCAACTGAAACCATGTCCACCTATATAAAAACACCCATCAGAGACACAGTATTTTCCTCAGCACTTCACAACTGCCGCGAGGTATATCGTTTTAACTTTTTATTTTTTCGGATCCCAGACACAGCGGTGTGAGGTAGTTAGCACACAGTTTGGACATGTAGAAAACATCGTTTGTTTGGAACACATCGCTGTTTATAAGAGTTTAATTTAATCAAACCTCATTTTATGGATCTCAGTGGCTCCTCATCACTAGCCAATTCACCATTTTATTTAAATATCAGAATTTTCAGAATGATGATCCAAGCGGGACACAGAGGCTGCTAAATAAAAAGCATTTTTATTTTTGTATATAAATAAATGTTGATGTTGTGCGACGGGATTGTGTGCTTCAATTTTACTTATAATGTGCCAAATCACTACAGCAGGCGGCTCAGTGCCGTCCAGAGTAAGGATCTTGTTAGACAGTGTTTCTAAGATTTTTATGCCCCGTTACAATAACCTCAGTTTTATCTGAACTTAGAAGCAGAAAATTAAAGCCCATGTATCTAAGATATCCCGGCAGTTTAACCAATAAAAGTGGGTATCATCTGCATAGCAGTGAAAATGTACGCTATGCCTTCTAAAGCATGTGTAATGTAAACAGAACTGGTCTTTGGACAGAAGCCTGTGGAGCTTCATAATTAACCTCAGTGTGAGTGAAGAGGACTCGCCATTTAATAATAGCTATAATAAAATGTTATGGCCAACGATATCAAATGCTGCACGTAGCAGGAAAGATTTAAATATGAATGAAGGCTGAAAACTGATTAGATTAATGTCTGATGATCTTTTCTGTGCTTCTTCTTCAAGTTTGTAACACCGAACATATTAAAGGATGATTTAAGGTCCACAGGAACAGTGTAATTAGACACACGTTTACTATTTTTCTTTATACTCTTTCGTTCTTCCATCACTGACATGTTGAATATGATAACTATATCAGAGGAGAAAATAAACCCTGTGTAGTTTAAAAACTTTAATTTAATCAAACTAAATTGTTGCTGAACTCTGACGGACGTGTCTTTTAATCTTGTCAACAAAATCTGCCATTTATCATCTTGTAAAATGTTCCCTCTGCTTCTGTTGCACGTCTCCCCCGACACTCTCTGCTTCACCTGTCCTGTGCAGCTGGTCCAACCCCTGCCTCCTTAAACTGGTGTGTTTAAATCTCTTTACCTCTGTTGTGAACTTTACACAAAGTTTGTGGTAACAAAATCAAACTGAGGAGGATCTTGTTTGAAAAACACACACTCACGAGACAAAATAAAAACAGACTGCTCAAAGTAAAAGCAGAGCCCTCACAGCTGGTAGTACAAAACACGGTGACAACGTGCGTATTAGATACGCTCACTCCAAAAGCATAAATATAAAAACTGGGATCACCAAGAATATCCTAAAAATGGCATTGAGGGGGGTGTTGCAGTGAAAAAAGCAGCCAAATTTTCATCTGAAAATGTTGAATTTTAGTAAAAACAGTGCTCTGTAATTTGATGCTGTTGTTACAGACAAAGCGGATGTTTAAAGCCTTTGGACGCACATTTGAAATGCAGTAATTGTCCTTATCAGCTGGAAACATAAAGGTCATAAAATGAATTTTGAGAGAGGCTAAAAACTACTGAACAACAGCGATGTTAGTCTGATTCAAAATTTGAATGTACATGTGTTGAAGGTGCTGGTCTTGTTGAATTATTAAACATACTTTCTTTAATTTTTCGAGCCACAAAAACCAAAACTTTTAATTTTCTTCCGCTTGAGTCTCGGCCTCGGGTAGCTCTACTCATCATTGCTGAGTCAGTTGTCTGTTTGTGCTACTTTTTTTCAAGGAGCAGTGGATTATTGGTAAGGGTGACTTTATGTGTTTAGTTACTTACTTAAGTGGAAGTACTGTGGAAAGTTTTACCTTACATACATAGATCTGCCAGTACAGCTTCTGAGGTAACTGTTTACAAGATGTTATAATCTATCCGAAGGTTCTTTGCAATTTTACATTGATAAACATTATCCTTAACATATTTGGCCCACATAAAGTACTATGGCCATCACACTGTCATTTAGAATTGTTTAAATAACTCATGTCTTAAGTCCTTCCATCACACAGAAAATTAAAAAAAACCCACATGGTTCACTTTTATATCACAAAATGTTAGAAATATAAGTCGTTCATAACAACCTGAAAGGTTGGGAGTTTAAAATGCAAACCAATGGAAGCAGCAGTAGAAGACTATAATGTCACAGAGCACACGGTGTCTATTATTGTGTAGACATTTATAAATAAGAGCTTAATAAAGACGCTTAATTTCTTAAGAAATAAACAGGTGGAGTGATCTTTATCAAAAGTAGATGTTACATCTGTGGCTAAACCACTGTACCCAAAAACTTTAAAAACCTACTGTGTGTGAGGCTGTGTGACTAAAGCTTGCCCTTCACACCCGCGTGTAACAAACCATTTGTTGGGGGTTGTGGATTTGACACCTCAGCATTGTGACAGTGGGGAAACATGTTTGTGGCTGAGCATAAGAGTTCTGCTTATGTGGTGGATCATAATTTTGATTAGTTTTGGAGTTGTACATCTCTGTTCCTTACATTTCATGTCATGTCTTTATTAATGTTTTATTTGTTGCTTTGACTGTTTTCGAATAGAATATGCAGTGGGAATATAGAGGGAGATAAGTAGTGAAAGTTTTGCCTGGGTTGATTGTGCATCAATCCATTGTTAATGCCTCAGGGCTCCAGTAGGTGGGTTCGCGCGCCTCCTTGACTCAATACAGACGAGTGAGAGAGAGAGCTGCGTGTCTGTGCCATTCTTTCACCTCTCCTCACTATTTCCCCTGTTTAAGGGCACAACACTTACAACTTAGAATCTCAGTTCTAAATGAAATTCAAATGGGTTTTTTTTAAGTGTGGCTAATGTATTATTTGACTTCTAAGGCAGGCACACACACTCACACACACACACACTCACACTCACACACACACACACACACACACACACACAGAGAGAGACAGAGAGAGAGAGAGATCATTAATACAAAGGATTGGAGCCGGTTTTTTGGATTTTCACTTGTTGTTGGCTTTAATATGAACAGTCACATAAAATTCACTCCAATTTTTTTGCCTTTGCTTCAATTAGGATGTTTCTTTAAATCTACAACAGCTTCCTTTTCAAAAAGTTTACTGACATAGTAAAGAAGTAGCTCGGGAACTCAGTAAGTATGAGCAACAATAGCTTAGAGACACTATGTCCAATAAAGAGGAATTCATCATCTGCAGTTCGTCAAAAAAGTGACATCAAAACAATTCAGCAGATCCTCAAAGTGCGGATACAAACTGTTTTCAGCTGTAGAGGCAGAGGTACACTTTATGCACTTATCAAACATACAGTTCAGAGGCTTGCATTAGAGCGCTTTGGTGCTTGGGCATCTTTTATTTAGCATGGTTGTACCATTGTGAATGTAGCTATATAAATGTGCTCAAGAGTCTATCGTATGTTTGACATGCAACTAAAAATTCGAAAATATATTTTTAAATCAGTAACTTTGCAAATTTAGAGGATTTGTTTTCGGACAACATATGTGTCACATTTTAAACAGGGTTTGTATAATCAGCACTGACATACAGACATTTATGCGCTGGGTATAACAGACATGCTTACTGTGTGAAAGGCCCGCTGATGTCTTGGAGCAGAGAAACACGCTGTGTTGTTGCTTTTCTCTGTTGTATAAGCAGCGCGCGACTGTCAGAAACGCTGTGTGCGGGTAGCAAAGGCAGCTCCAACGCACATCCAGGCAACCGTGTGAAAGAAAGGTGTCGCTGCAGCTAGGCTCTCAGGACAGTCAGGCTTTTATTTATATTTGAATTCTGGTGCGTTAAAACTAGCAGCCTCTGTGTCCCGCTTGGATCATCATTCTGAAAATTCTGATATTTAAATAAAATGGTGAATTGGCTAGTGATGAGGAGCCACTGAGATCCATAAAATGAGGTTTGATTAAATTAAACTCTTATGAACAGCTATGAATTCTACCTCTCTGCTGATGTGTTCCAAACAAACGATGTTTTCTACATGTCCAAACTGTGTGCTAACTACCTCACACCGCTGTGTCTGGGATCCGAAAAAATAAAAAGTTAAAACGATATACCTCGCGGCAGTTGTGAAGTGCTGAGGAAAATACTGTGTCTCTGATGGGTGTTTTTATATAGGTGGACATGGTTTCAGTTGACCTCTGACATGATAAGATAAAGGAACTGTTTGTAATGAAAAAGGTTGAAAACTATGGAACTACAGTTGGGATGTGTGAGTGCTGGGATGCTCTTGATAAGGAGGCCGCTTTTATTGTTTTATGACTTCTTTTGCTGACTGTTGAGGGCCTAGCTGTAACCCACTCTGTCTAACTGTTGCAGAGTGTGGCTAGTTAAGAATCTGTAGTTTTTAGAAGTAACACAAGAAAAGTTTATTTCTAAAGGGATACCTGTTGTTTGTGGTGCTCTATTTAAAACTATTAGCCTCTGTGTCTTTTTGGAGCACTAAAGAAAAAGTAAAATACCCCTAAACTAGTTAAATTAAATCATCTATGTCTAAATAACAGAGCTCTGAGACCTATACAAGCCTTTAAAAAGAGTTTAATTAAAACACATGATGGTTTCATTAAATAAAACGCTATTAAACACTTGTGAACTCATATGACCCCTGAACTCCCATGCACGAGCAAAAGTACCTACTACAGGGGGACACACACGCGTACGCGCACTCACATGGACGCGCAGGGGGAAAGGGGAAGTGGTGGGGGGGGCAAAAAAAGTACAGGTATATTACTACTGGTGTGGGATTGATGAATGTTTTGTCAGCCATCGCTGAGAGGATCAGGTTTGATGAAGAAGATATTGTTCAAGTTGTGAAATGCCCCACGCTTTGATGCCTTTCAAGCACCGCTCTGTCCCCCACCTGCAGGGAACTGCAGAGACTTTACTGTCTCTGAGCATCTCCTTTACAAAGAACACACACCTTTGGTGAAATATGACGCAGACAGTCTTTCAAACTGGGATATGTGACCTTATGCATGCAGGAGTGAAGGTCTAATGCTGCTAGCCACTTCAAGGTGAAGTGTTGAGTAGAGCGATTACGAGAGCTCTTTTTCCCTGGCCAGAAAGCTTCGAAGTTATTAGCGTTGTATCAGCTCTGGCAGGGACCTGTTAACTTCACTGCCAAGTCTGCGCTGCCTTTTGGTGAGGCCGCTGTGCTGTCAGCGGAGAAGCGCCAGGCCGTTTTTACATCAGACTCCCAGGTTTTCTTTAGAGGACACTTTGATCGAGGGCCTGAAATCAGGACTGTCCACTGTGTCGCTGAGGTCCAGCTGTGAGGTCAAAGCACAGGCATGCTTTATTCAGCACCCAGCCAGCATGTGCAGCAGCATGATTCTAGCGAAGGCGGCTGCAAAGATCACCTCAGCTAGTGGCCTAATAGAGACTCTTCAGGCCAGGAGCTCATGGCTTCCTCAGCAAATGGATTTACTGTCGCTCGCTGTTAATGTCAAAACACCAGCTGATTTAGACACCGCATGGCTCGTCCTCTTCTGATCGATCACCTGTCACCCAATCTTTCCAGGCAGGAGTAAACCGAACAAAACTCAACTAGCCCTGACAACTTGTGGCTTTCTTACTTTAAGTTTCAAACTTAATTTTCAAATGTGACAAACAACACTTTCGTCTCTCTCTGTCTTATATCTGACTCTCTGGCAGTTCCACTCTGTGTGTCACTGAGTGTTATTTGTTTGAAGTAGGCATGCAAAGCCTCTCGGGAAACAGTAAGAGAAACAAAGCACAGATGGTGTGTGCACTGGTAATGCACTGGTGAGCTAACAGTAAGTAAAAAATATAATAATGCAAAACATTTGCAAAGAAGGGGCTTCTTAGATGCCTTCTTTAAACTCAGAGTACACAATTCCTTTTTTTTTGCTTGTTATTTCCAATATCTGTACAGATTCAAAAGGAAAGAAGTTAAATATACAAGATGAGCAGAGTAAATGTACATAATCCAACTCTTTAACCCAGGCTAGCAGGCAGTCGATAAAGCAAACAGTCCAGGTGAGGAACAGAGACCTGTACTATGAAGCAGGATTACGGGCTTATCGAGGTAACTCCACGTTAAACACCGGGTTCACTTCTGTAACAGCATGAGTTACACTGTGGAGTCGGTTATGTTTGAGATGAGACATCAGCATGTACAAGAACATCGCTGCCTGACCCCTATCACCACTCATCACTTTACTGTAAAATAGTGTGATCGTTCCTGAATGATGCCTCAGACGACAGTGTGCAGGTTTCAGAGACAGTGAGTTCGTCTTCTTGTGACAAGCACTGAGACGATCTTTATTTAATTTTTATTTTACATAAGCCTTTTCATAAACTCACCGCTCACTTTATGAGGTACACCTTGCTCGTACTGGACTGGATCTTTGCCTTAATTCTTCATAGCATCAATTTAATAATGTGCTGTAAAGGTTTTCATCCATATCGGCATTATAGCATCACACAGTTGCTGCTGTTTGCACATCTGTGATTCACATTTCCTGTTTCACCACATCCCAAAGGGACTCTGTTGGGCTCCACCTGAGTACAGTCGACTCACTGTCATGTTCAGGTTTGAGAAACCCTACACCTGTTTAACTGCTTGTTAATGCAAATATCTAATCAGCCAATCACATGGCAGCAACCCTATGCATTCAGGCGTGTAGACATGGTCGAGATGACCCGCTGAAGTTCAAACTTACAATCAGAAAGGGGAAGAAAGGGGATTTGAGTGATTTTGAATGTGGCATGGCTGTTGGCCTGAGTGCTTCAGAAACTGCTGATCTGCTGGGATTTTCCCGCACAGCCATCTCTGGGGTTTACAGAGAGTGGCATGTAAAAGACAAACTATCCAGTGCGCTGCAGTTCTCTGGGTGAAAATACTTTGTTGATGCCAGAGGTCACAGGAGAAGAGGGAGCCTGCTCCAAGCTGATAGGAAGGCAACAACAGCTCTAATAAGCACTCGCTAAAACCAACGTATGCAAAGAGGCATCTTTGAATGCACAACATGTCGAACCTTGAGGCAGATGGGCTACAGCAGCAGAAGACCACACCGGGTCCACTCCTGTCAGCTAAGAACAGGAAACTGAGGCTAAACTTCACACAGATTCTCCAAAACCAAACAACAGCAAATCGGAAAAACATTGCCTCGGGATCAGAATTTTGTGTTGAAAAACATGAAGGCATGAAGTCATCCTGCCCTGTATCAGCAGGTCCATGTAATGGTGTGGGGATGTTTTTGTGGCCCAGCTGAGCATCATTTAAATGCCACAGCCTACCTCAAATCCTCTCAAGCTGGTTTCTTAAACATGAGTTTGTGTGTGTGTGTGTGTGTGTGTGTGTGTGTGTGTGTGTGTGTGTGTGTGTGTGTGTGTGTGTGTGTGTGCTGCAGATCCTGGTAAGGCTCAACAGTTGTTTGATGAAAAGCGCCATTAATCAGACTCTGTTATGATCAGGTGAAAACACGACTTTAATGCCAGATTAAAAACAGAAACGTGATAATTATGAAAAATAATCTGTGGAGGATCAGAGGAATTCCTCTTCTTCCAAAAATCATCTCATGACCCCTCAGATCAGATGGTTTCCTTGTCCTCTATATTCATACCCAAACCCTGTACAGTCTTGGCCTCATACAACCAATAGTCTTTTCTAATGGTGTCATATCTTTGCCTCTTTGCCTTAGTGAGAGCGTGTGGTTGTCTCACTCTGTGTGTTAGCCCTGTCACAGGCAGCCTGTCCAGGATGTACTCCGCCTCTCGCTGGATGACAGCTGGGATAAGCTCCAGCCCCCAGCGTGGCTTTGTAGCCACTGTGCCAAAGATGTGTTGGCACTTGTTATTTCAAAATGGATATACTGTGAAAGCGAGACATTTCAAATACCGCAGAAGATCGGTTAAGAGATATGAATGATGTGTCATGAGTGAGACCCACTCATAAAGGTTAATGAAGCTTTAAAACATTTTATTTTTTATTTTATTTTTTTATTTTAGTTCCTACATTACCTTGGTCCATTTTTTGTTTTCTTTGTTTGCTTGTTACAATTTCTATTCTTAAAAATTCATAAAACCTATGAACAGAATTGATGACAGAATAGATGATTCTCCCACCGTGGGAGAATCCAGCAGCCACTCTGAGTTATTGCAGGCGATGTGAGCCAAGCTCTCACTACAGTTCCCTCATATTCCCAAACAGGACTATCTCAAAGGACGTGTTTGAATACCTAATCCAACACATCTAGACTGGTTAGGGCACACGCCTCTATACCTTCAAATGTGTATGAGACAATAAAAACAGAGACTCTGAGATTTAACCAGTACACGGACTCTCCAGGACACCATGAAGTTGGAATACACCCAGAGCCAAAGGGCAGAGGGTGGTCAAAGGATCTCAGCTGTTTTTCTCTGATTTTCATCAAGTGTCTGAGTCCACGAGTCTCAGTTGGAAAAAGAAGGAGTTCTCATTGTGTCGCATCAAAGAGTGAGGGAACAGTGGAGCAGGAGACTGACAGACAGATCAGTGCAGTGTCTGCAGTAATGTGGATCATCCACATGGAAAGGATCCAGTTGCGATGGTTCGGGTACCTGACTAGGTGAGGTGTTTCCAAAATTTCCAAGCAAGAGAAGATTCTGGGTCAGGCCCAGGATACACATAAGAGAACATGTCTTTGGGAGAGATTATGTCCTCCACAGGAGCTGGAGAAGGTTGCTGAGAGGCAGAGGGAGGTCTGGCCATCTCTGCTCAGACTGCTGCCCCCCTGCTCTGTGTCGAGCACCCAGAAGATGGATGGATGTGTTACACTGAAAATGTCAATGTGATTTTTAATGAGATTATTTTCTATTAAAGCAAAACACAAACTTTTAAAATCTGAGTCTGTTCATTCTGTCACGTTCCTGGGTCTGTTGACCCAGCGTTTTGAGTTTTAGTTTATTTTGATGTTTATGGTTTATTTCTACTTCATTAGGTTATCTAAGCTCATTTGTTTATTTAGATTCCCCTTGTGTTTTCTTCCCCTGTATTTAAGTTTCCCTCGACCTTTGTGTTTCATGCTGCGTGTCTTTTGTTATCAAGTTTGTATTGTCATGTCTGCTTCATGTTTCCTGTTTTATTTTGAAGGAGTCGTGTGTTCTTTGTTCATTGTATTTAGTTTCACTTCCCTTGTCGTGTCATTAGGCTCATGTCAGTCAGCTGTTCCTACATGTGTTTCCACTTCCCCTAATCACCTCCTGTGTATTTAAGTCCTCTGTTTTCAGTGTGTCATTGTCAGGTCGTCTGTTGTCCATGCCATGCCATGCCATGCCATGCCATGCCATGCCATGCCATGCCATGCCATGCCATGCCATGCCATGCCATGCCATGCCATGCCATGCCATGCCATGCCATGCCTCAAGTTTCTTACCTAGGTTTTTTTTTTTATTGTTTGTTAGATTTCCCAGTTTAGGTTTGTGTTATTTTTGCTTCAGTTTGCCTTGCCTTTTTGTTTGTACCTTTTACCAGCCTCATTAAACGGCTCGCTTTTTGTTAACGTTCACGTTTCGCTCCCTGTTCCTTGGAGTCTGCATTTTGGGTCCTTTTTGCAAATTCATACAGTCTGCAAGGACTGTGACTGTGTGTCAGACTGTGACAGAACGACCTGACCATGTGGGACCCAGCAGACATTCATTTCACTAACTTTTTTGAGTTTAGTGTCCACGTTGCACAGCTCCATGGATTTTGGATTATTTTCTCTGCACAAGGCCAGGAGGTGGAGAAGGAATCTACTCGGGCCCAGCTACGTCGGATTATTGCTGCCAACCCGTTTTTTGTGGAACATTTATCGGAGCATCACAAAGACTTTGTTTTGACTACAACTGGAGGAGTTTCCCATTCACCGCCAAAGCAGCAGCCCACCAGCATGCAGACTGAATTACTCCAGCCCCTGTGTAATGCAGCTCTCCCTACGCCAGCTACAGGAGTTAAAGTTGGCGTGTTGAGTCTCTCACCTGTGTCCATGCCTGTGTCGCCACAGCAGCAGACTAGTGCTGCGTTTTCCTCACCTCAACCGGTGGCTGCGCCGGCCTCCACAACCACGGCTTCCAGGAGGAGGCGGCTTCCACGTCGTCACCGTGGCTTACAACAGCATGAGGTGGGTGACTATATTCTGGATCCACGTGTTTTTTCTAAGGAGCAAACTAAAATTAACAGATTTGCCAGTTCATGGGCCTGGTTATGAAGAGACTGTTCATGTTCATGAAAGGACTAAGACAAACAAGTTTCCACCCAAGTCTTCCACGGAACATCTTATCCCTCTGCACAATTATCTAGCATCTCTGTGTAATGATCATGCCACGACCCATGCTTCTAAGAAGTCATGCTTTAAGACTGTTTTCACTGGAGATGCTAGCTGTGAGGCTCAATTAAGCCCCTGTGTGACTGAGACCCAGGCCAGGTCGGATCCAGAGGCTGAGTTGGAGGACTCAGTTTTCTCTGGACCTCCCGAAGAGCCTGTTGCCGCTTCCATGGGGGTCACTGAGCAGTTTGTGCAGCCTCTTCCAGTGTCTGCTGGGGGTTCAGGCGAACCATTCCAGCACTCCGCGGCTCCCACTCCGCCATCAGTTCCTGCTGAGTGCTCTGGAGAGACCGCCCTGCCATCTGAGGTTGCCATGCCGCCACCTGCCACGCCTCAGCCAGAGGTCTCCGCACCTGCTGGCCCGGCCACGCCTCAGCCAGAGGTCTCCGCACCTGCTGGCCCGGCCACGCCTCAGCCAGAGGTCTCCGCACCTGCTGGCCCGCCACGCCTCAGCCAGAGGTCTCCGCACCTGCTGGCCCGGCCACGCCTCAGCCAGAGGTCTCCGCACCTGCTGGCCCGGCCACGCCTCAGCCAGAGGTCTCCGCACCTGCTGGCCCGGCCACGCCTCAGCCAGAGGTCTCCGCACCTGCCGGCCCGGCCACGCCTCAGCCAGAGGTCTCCGCATCTGCTGCCCCTGTCACACCTGCTGCAGCGCCACCACCTGGTCCACCAACTGCGGCTTCCACGCCGTCGCCTGCAGTGCCATCCACCATATTTAAGCTGGCTAAACGATTTGGACTTAGTGCTTCAGAGCTGATGGATCAAGTTAAGTTTTGTGTTCCACAGCCATTCATGTTTGAATCAACTCACCATGCTTTCTTGCCAGTGTCTACGCAAACTGTTCATGTGACTCAAAGGACTGTTTTTTCTGAACCACCTCCTCTGCCTCCTTGTATTCCTGCTCCTAGGGCAGCTTGGACCCAGCGTACCCCTGCACCCGTATCAGTTCCTCGGGTGAGGGAGGCTGAGGTCCAGCTGGTCCGTGCTCCGGTTCCCAGGCCGGCTGAGGCTCTGTCAGTTTCTGCACCCGTACCAGCTCCTCGGGTGAGGGAGGCTGAGGTCCAGCTGGTCCGTGCTCCGGTTCCCAGGCCGGCTGAGGCTGTGTCAGTTTCTGCACCCGTACCAGCTCCTCGGGTGGGAGCGGCAGCTGCCCAGCGGTTGCCGGTGCCTGTCCCGGCTTCCAGGGTGAGGGGGGCTGTGAACCAGTCCGCCCCTGCACCCATGCCGGTCCCCAGGGTGAGGTCAGCCAGGATACAGCCCGTCTCCGCACCCGTACCTACTCCTCGGGTGGGAGCGGCTAGTGTCCGGCAGGTGCCTGCACCCGTTCTTGTTCCTGCTGGAGGCCCAGGAGAGCCCCTCCAGGGACATGCCTCATCAGCTGGAGGGCCCGAGGAGCCCGTCCAGCCTCATGCCACTGCTTCAGCTGGAGGGCCCGAGGAGCCCGTCCAGCCGCCACCTGTGGCTCCATCGCCTGCAGCGCCTACGCCGTCGCCTGGTCCAGCTTCAGCTTCGCCCTCGCCTGGTCCCGCCACGCCTGGTCCTGCCTTGACCCATCCAGAGGTCGTCGCTACGCCTGGTCCTGTCTCACCTGCCAAGCCACATCCAGCGCTCCCTACGTCCGCCGCCAAGCCACATCCACATCCACCATGGCTGTTTCCAGGTCCTGTCAAAACAACCTGTCCACGGAGACCCACCAAACCACCCGTGGGGACACGTCCACATCCACACTACCGTAGACCGTCCGGCAAGCCACCCGAGGGGTCTTGTCTACGCCATCGACCACCAGCCAAGCCGCCCGACAGGTCTCGTCCACGCCCACGTCGCCGCCGGCCGCCCGACAGGTCTCGTCCACGCCCACGTCGCCGCCGGCCGCCCGACAGGTCTCGTCCATGCCCACGTCGCCGCCGCCATTGACCGCCAGCCAAGTCATCCAAGTGTGGTCAGCCCTGCCCGCTTCACCACCGCCACTTTCCACGTGGCCGGCCCCCTGATCTGCTCCGTCGCCATCTCTGGACCCGTGGCGGGCCACCTGAACTCTTCGGTCATGAATTCCTGTGCTGTCGGCCTCCGGGTCACCCCCCTGAACTTTTCAACTACGGACTGTTGTGCCCTCGACCCCCGGGCCGGCCACCTGAACAGCTTCGCCTTGAACTACTTTCCTGCCGAGATCATGGTCGCCCTCCTGAAACAGGGTCTCGGACTCTTGTGCCCTTGTATTTGGACTGAGTGGTTCAGATTCTTTGTTTTTTGTGGTTTTGTTTCCGGCCCTCCGTCCTGGACCCCCGCCACCCGCCCTGGGTGGGTTGTTTTGCTTTTGTTTCATGTTTATTTTCTTGTTCCTTTTTTTTTTCGTGGTTTAGGGCGTCTGGAATCTGCCCTTGAAGGGGGGGCTCTGTCACGTTCCTGGGTCTGTTGACCCAGCGTTTTGAGTTTTAGTTTATTTTGATGTTTATGGTTTATTTCTACTTCATTAGGTTATCTAAGCTCATTTGTTTATTTAGATTCCCCTTGTGTTTTCTTCCCCTGTATTTAAGTTTCCCTCGACCTTTGTGTTTCATGCTGCGTGTCTTTTGTTATCAAGTTTGTATTGTCATGTCTGCTTCATGTTTCCTGTTTTATTTTGAAGGAGTCGTGTGTTCTTTGTTCATTGTATTTAGTTTCACTTCCCTTGTCGTGTCATTAGGCTCATGTCAGTCAGCTGTTCCTACATGTGTTTCCACTTCCCCTAATCACCTCCTGTGTATTTAAGTCCTCTGTTTTCAGTGTGTCATTGTCAGGTCGTCTGTTGTCCATGCCATGCCATGCCATGCCATGCCATGCCATGCCATGCCATGCCATGCCATGCCATGCCATGCCATGCCATGCCATGCCATGCCATGCCATGCCATGCCATGCCATGCCATGCCATGCCATGCCATGCCATGCCATGCCTCCAAGTTTCTTACCTAGGTTTTTTTTTTTTTTATTGTTTGTTAGATTTCCCAGTTTAGGTTTGTGTTATTTTTGCTTCAGTTTGCCTTGCCTTTTTGTTTGTACCTTTTACCAGCCTCATTAAACGGCTCGCTTTTTGTTAACGTTCACGTTTCGCTCCCTGTTCCTTGGAGTCTGCATTTTGGGTCCTTTTTGCAAATTCATACAGTCTGCAAGGACTGTGACTGTGTGTCAGACTGTGACACATTCATGGTATAAATAACCTTATGCTCCTCCCAAACAGCTCTGCGAATCCACATCGGCACTTCAAGAGAAATGTTCATTTAGAGCAGGATGTTTGGTGGCATGCCGGTCATGTCCAGATGTTCCCCAGAATTCATCAGGCAATGATTTTTCTGCTGTCAGCAGGTATCTTTATATGATCTCTTTGATAAATGGGACATTTTGACCATCAGAGGATATTTTCCTCTGTATTATTTTCAACATGACTGCTTTACTTTGTCATTATTGGTCGTTAACAACAATCAGCCAGTCACTCAGTCATGTGCTGCATTTTGGCTTGAACATGTGTCGACCTTTTTCAGTATCATTTCAGCCTCATTGCTCAGCCTGTGTTAGAGATGATGGATGCCTCTCACAACTAAGCTGGCCCATCTAATATATATGTATGCACATATACACAGACACCCAGCACGCCCCTGCGAGCGGTTTACCCTGCGCAGTATCTTAGCTGTTCCCAGGACTGCGCTCTTCTGGACAGAGATCTCCGATGTTGTTCCCGGGATCTGCTGGAGCCACTCGCCTAGCTTGGGAGTCACCGCACCGAGTGCTCCGATTACCACGGGGACCACCGTTACCTTCACCCTCCACATCCTCTCGAGCTCTTCTCTGAGCCCTTGGTATTTCTCCAGCTTCGTGTTCCTTCTTCCTGATATTGCTGTCATTCGAACCGCTACATCGATCACTACAGCCGTCTTCTCCTGTTTATCTACCACCACTATGTCCGGTTGGTTAGCCACCACCATTTTGTCCGTCTGTATCTGGAAGTCCCACAGGATCTTAGCTCGGTCATTCGCCATCACCCTTGGGGGCGTCTCCCATTTTGACCTCAGAACTTCCAGGCCATATTCGGCACAGATGTTCCTGTACACTACGCCGGCCACTTGGTTATGGCGTTCCATGTATGCCCTGCCTGCTAGCATCTTACATCCTGCTGTTATGTGCTGGATTGTCTCTGGGGCATCTTTACACAGCCTGCACCTGGGGTCTTGCCTCGTGTGATAGACCCCAGCCTCTATGGATCTTGTACTCAGAGCTTGTTCTTGTGCTGCCATGATTAGTGCCTCTGTGCTGTCTTTCAGTCCAGCTTTGTCCAGCCACTGGTAGGATTTCTGGATATCAGCCACCTCCTCTATCTGCCGGTGGTACATACCGTGCAGGGGCCTGTCCTTCCATGATGGTTCCTCGCCTTCCTCCTCTTTCTTGGGTTTCTGCTGCCTGAGGTATTCACTGAGCATGCTGTCAGTTGGGGCCATCTTCGTGATGTATTCGTGGATGTTTCTTGTCTCATCCTGGACTGTGGTGCTGACACTCACCAGTCCCCGGCCCCCTTCCTTCCGCTTAGCGTACAGCCTCAGGGTGCTGGACTTGGGGTGAAACCCTCCATGCATGGTAAGGAGCTTTCTTGTCTTTATGTCAGTGGCTTCTAGCTCCTCCTTTGGCCAGCCTATTACCCCAGCAGGGTACCTGATCACGGGCAGGGCGTAGGTGTTGATGGCCCGGATCTTGTTCTTACCGTTCAGCTGACTCCTCAGGACTTGCCTGACCCTCTGCAGGTACTTGGTGGTTGCAGCTTTCCTAGCGGCCTCTTCATGGTTCCCATTCACCTGCGGGATCCCCAGGTACCTGTAACTGTCCTCTATGTCTGCAATGTTGCCTACTGGTAGCTCGATCCCCTCAGTTCTGACTACCTTCCCTCTCTTTGTTACCATCTGACTACATTTCTCCAGCCCGAATGACATCCTGATGTCATTGCTGTATATCCTGGTAGTGTGGATCAGTGAATCGATGTCTCGTTCACTCTTGGCATACAGCTTGATGTCATCCATGTACAGGAGGTGGTTGACAACCTCCTCCCTGACTTGCAGAAAGGTGCGACAAAGAAGGTGCATAAAAAAATACATATATATATATGTACATATATATATTAGCAGGTAGTGGGATATATTACAGCTAGAAGCAGTTTTAAAACAAGTTGGTTGGGGCCCTGCCAACAAAGTCTCAGAGCAATATCTTCAGCCATATGGATGGGAGGGAATGCATTCTGCTCTGGCTGGCACTGAGCTCTACCACGATGTTTAATATTGTATAGCTCTAACCTGCTGGGAAATCATTCCTGGGACATCTACGGGGCTTAAAAGAAATCAGACTCCAAACAGCAACTGTTGCAAAATTCACAAAATGTGTATCTACATTAGTTTCCTTCACATAAAGCCACTGCTAGGGTGGCTGTGAGTTTTATCATTGTAAGGATATTTACCACAGTATGGTGGGCAGCATAGAGATCTCTCCTTGTGGTGATGCAGAGTGTAGTCTAGCTGACCAAATCAGTGCTATTCATATTAATTTAAAGTTTATTGTTTCTTTGTTTGTTTTGTCATTATTTTATTTCCACATCTGGTCAAACCCACACACAGAATAAGTTTGACTGAAATTAACACTGGGACACTAACAGTGTAACACTGCCACCATGCGGGCAAATATGGAAACTGCGCGAACAAACGTTCACCAAATGACATGTACGACTAGCAGTGGTATCTACCGTGTTAAATATAATATGTTAGATTGCATATGTGTGAGCAAGCCCATGGTAGATATTTTTAATTAAATAAGTGAAAAAGCGGAACATCTTAAACCCGAAAGGGGCAGGGAGTCACAGGAAACGGACTGATTTCACGGTTACACGCGTACCTGTGCTTCCTGTAGGAGGCTTGGACGCGGTGGTTAGGCACTTTGTGGTCATGTTTAAGAATGTTTTGAGCAGATTGTTGACTGAAACCTTCTTTGTTGAGCGTAATGTGAGACATACGCCGTTATTACGGGGGGTAGCTGCCGTCTGCGCGCCGGTGAGGAGCTTTACGGACGTGAAGGACGAAGCGCAGCCGCCTTTCGACGCCGCCCTGCTGGAGGTCCTCGTATGTCCGCTGTCCAAGAAACCGCTCAGGTAACACACACAGATCTGTGCTCAGGTTACTCGTTAATATTTACACGCTCCGATTTACTCTCACTGTATTCTGCTTTTTTCTCTTCCTGTTGTTCAGCCGTGTTGCTCTCTAACAGGATAGACAGGACCGCCTCAAACGCACTTTCAAATGTCTAAAACAGTTTGAGCCTTTTAAATTGTTCAGTTCTTATCCAGTTTAAAGACGCAACACTGCGATGTAATTGCTGATTGGCTGGCTTAATAGGGTCTGTCATTTGCCTTCGCAGATACTTTACATCTATGAAAGCAAATGCAAATTATGCCTTAATCTGATTTTTTCAATAAACACATCTGGATTAGCTGAACATCTGTGTAGCTCTCAACATAACCCCTCACTCACATAGACAAACACAACACCTACGCCAGGAAGCTCTTTGTGGACTACAGCTCAACATTTAACACCACCATCAAACAGACTGGAGTTCAGACTCTTCTCACACTCAGACCGACCCCCCCCAGATGAACCTGGATATTACATTGTCTCACTAATCGCCCTCAGATTGCTGTTAACCATGAATTTTGGTTGTTGTTAAGTTTGCAGATGATATGATGCAATTGGAATCATAAGTGGCAACAGTGATGATACATACAGCAGGAAGGAGCTTCACAACTGGACCCCATAGACTGTGATGATAACCTGCTCTTAAACACCACAAAGACCATTATAGACTTCAGGACCATATGTGTATATACTTCTCAAACTTTATACTTAGTGATACATGTCAGTAAATTGTATTATTTAAGTACTATCCTTATGCTGAAATTGTGGGGGTTTTTCAGAAAAATTCTCTGAGATCAGGTTTAGATATTTAGGTTTGTCTCCTAAAACTTTTATCTTAATGATCATCGAGCTTCCTGTTGTTGAGTTCCTGGAGGACTGCACACAAGCACATCTGTGCTGGTGTTATTTACCCACACCCATTGTGGGCAAATGCTTACATAAATATGATAACATAAAACAAGCATTGCATGTGTGTGTCATGGTTTTGTTAATTTCACATGAACTACAGTTGCTACTGCTGCTGCATTCATGGTTTGTAGGAAATATGAGCACTTCAGTGCTATGAAAGACTTATTCTACTACGTTATTCCTCCACAGATACGAGCCTAAGACCAACGAGCTGATCAACGAGGAGCTCGGCATTGCCTATCCCATCATTGACGGCATTCCCAACATGATCCCTCAGGAGGCCAGACTCATTCGAAAAGATGCTTCAGACACACCTGCACAATAACAGAAACGCCTTCACTTTGAGTTGACCTGAGCAAAAACAAACTGGACGCTGGCTTTAAAAAACTGTTTGACTAAATAAAATTGAGGTGTTGGATTATTTCAGTTGTATTTTGGCATTCTAGCCAAAGCGCACGTAACGCATCATCATCCGGCTGCGCGTTACCGCCGAGCCCATCTGCAAACATGTTGTCCCTGTCTGTGATGGTGGGACTGGTCCCCATAGTGTCGCTCTTTGGTTTGTTCTACTCTGCGGCGGTGGATGAGAACTTCCCTCAGGGCTGCACCAGCAGCAGCAGTCTGTGCTTCTACAGCCTGCTGCTGCCCGTCACCATCCCCGTCTACGTCTTCTTCCACCTCTGGAGCTGGATGGGGATCAAGCTTTTCAGGCACAACTAGGCTGGTTTCTCAACACAGATGTGTTGAGTTGCCAGCCTCACACAGTTGTAACACATCTGTGTGGCTGAAGTGGCTTTCATTTTTTAAGCCCTTTGGTTGGAGGAAGGTAAAGACAGATGGCGCATGGATGCTTTTTAAAGCTGAAAATATTTTTCCATAGGGTCTGGCCTCCCGACATATAGAGTATGAGACAGAGTATGTTAGTCATTACAGCTGTTAAACAAACCCCTGGATATCATTTGCACATGAAGTAGAAGGCTGTATATTTTCTGAGCAAATAATAAAATTCTTTATGCAAATCCACTGTTTCCATACTCGAGTCCTGACTTCACAAAACGGGAACATCTACTCGTTTTAAATAAATGCATTTGAATTGATAACAGACTACATTTGTGCAGAATCGACTGTGCTGTGATCTGCAGTGTCTGTTTTGTTGCATTCAGAAAATTCACAAGCTGATATTTAAAAGTGGAACTCAGGCAAACCTGCCTGACAGCTTGAACATGACAGAACACCCAAAACTTTCAAGTCGCGCTGCACAACACCGTCCTCAGACGTGTTCTTCTACCACAGTTCATGTTGAACTCATGAAAGCATGTTTCTTCTTCTGATGAACGTTGGGAACGTTCAGCAGGAGCCTTCAGTGTGCATCTTAGAGGGAAAAGCGATCTGACAGCATTAGAGCTGCTGACTTTCTGCTCAAAGACTTGGGTTGAGCTCGATTTTCAGGAGCAATGCAAATTTGACACACGCTACTCTTCAACTGAAGCCACGAAAACTGAACCCGTGTTGCAGAAATGATGCGGTGTCTGCTGGAAAAGTTTTGGGAATACACAAACTGTGACATTCTGAGGCTTTTATGTGAATCAGGTCAGAGTGTAGAAACCTGAAGATCTCAGTGGTCCTTCCTGCTTTTGAGTTTCAAACTTTGCTTGCCTTCATTTTTCCTTTGATGTTAAACTTTTTTCTTCTGTGTTCTCACAGTCGTGCTGTGTTTCTTCTCCTTTTTTCTTTCCTCACAGCCGCTCATCCTTCTCTGAAACAGAAAGAGACAGGCTGGTTATTTTATTGAATTAGCATGTCTTAGTGCTCTTTGGAATGAGCAGAGACGGCCAGCATTGAGCTGCTGACGGTCATTTTAAGTTGGAGAAAGTTGAAAAGAGTCACTGCTTGTTTGATTTGACAGTTTTGCAGACAACAGCACACAGAGCACTTGTATCACCAGTCATGAGCAAACTTCCACTGGCTCTACTTTACACAATATACATATATCAAAACAAATAAATTTGATGCCTGTGACATTCAGGAGTCTTTCTCTGGCTTTATGTGGCCAGGTTCTGTGTAGTTTTACTGAGCACGTATGTGCACATCTATCCATAAACTGGATTAATCATGCAAAGTGCACGAATGTGAGATCCAGGTGGCTGTATGAGGTGCTGTTAATGTTACGTTTGGTGCCTTTAAAGTTACCCTTGAGGATAGATATTGCTTTTATATATGACTTATTAGTTTCCCAGGTGAAATATGGATATGGCATCCTACAGTTGCACCAGTTGCACAGTGGCCAGCAATGCATGCAACACCTGCCCTGACCTCATTCATTAATGAATCTGTGGAGGATGGTCATCATTTCCTCCACAGTGCTTTTGGTCATCCTGCACAGTGTGGCAAGAAAACGAACCTTGCCATCGTCCAGCAGGAGGCTCCACAGACCAGCCAAAAGTTATTACCAGCCCCGTCACGGCTCCATCACTGTGGGCAGGCAGATGGAGCAGCATGTAAGTGTTGTTGATAGTCTGAATGCTGGTTTGAGATCAGCTTCAGTGATGAAGGAGGACATTCGGTGTGCATAAGGAGATTTAAAAGCAGTCTTTAAGACCCCCAACTAGCTCAAACATGAGATATCCACTTAAGCCCCAAGCCCCCGGTACCGGGGGCAAAAAGGAGGAGATCACGTTTAATCGGTTATAACACGGGTTGATAAATATAAGTCCAGACATGTGTGGTATCCACAGAAACCTCAGAATCTCAGCTAAAATGTCATATAAACCATTTCTACAACCACCAAACACACCGAATTTATATGTTGGTTACTGAATTTCTGGAACCAAATGTGATCTGAGGCATATTTTTAAAAGGGTTATATGCTAAAAAATTTAAAAAAAAAAAAAAAAATAGGTGAGGATAAAATCTACTTACTTTTTCTGTGTTCCAGTCTCAGTACCTTTGACACAGTAATATCTGCTTCAATATTTACACCTCTGATGAAATTTCCCAAGTGTTAGCTTTATTTTGATACCAAGCTTGTAAGGACAGAGTTTGTAATTGCAGAGAAATAATTAATTAAATTTGGGCATTACATTTTCGAGCAGGAAGCTCAGAAACCCCCTTGGGGCTTAAGAGGATATAATACGCTGCACAGGTAAACTCATTTGTTTTGTTTCTGAGCAAATCAGTTAAGCCAGGACTAAAGTTAAGCTTCATAACTGCATGAATGTAAGTTTTATATTTTACTGGAGCAGTGCTAGTCAATCCTTTCCTTTTTTTTTTAATTCCCTAAATATAGAAATGTTTTGTTTGTTGTAATAATTTGTTTTGCATCAAACATTTTTAAAAATGTTTTAATCCAGAGACAAAACTCAGCTTCTGGAAAAGAAAAAATGATCACTTCATGAGTCCTAATATTTGTGTTGTAAACACAAGTTCTCTAAACTATTTATAAGAATTGATAAGAATAGGAAGATCACTAAAACTATTAAAACCTCATTTTAACATGATTTTGTTCAATAAGCCTCATAAGTTATGGGTAAACAACATGACCCTTGTGTTGCTGTCATATAGTGACTGATGCTGATCAACTGTATTTGGCTTTGCAGTAGTGCAAGTCTTGAGTCACCCCTCGTTTCTTTATATTTTGCTTCCTTGGAATCAGACAGACTTTCTTGTTGAGCAGTAGTTCTCTTTCTGAATCTCTTTTAAAGTTTCCTTTGTTAAATCATTTAACACTGATCTATGAATCAATTTTCCATATAAAATACTCCTAACCCAAGGGATGAAACAGGGTTGTGTAAATACAACTTACCATCTACTGTTCACTGAAGCCTCATCAGAAACGTGGCTGTCAAGAAGCTTAAAGAAGGGAAATGGGAAGAAAAGGCTGTGAAAGTTATGCTGGAACTAGACTGAAAATCATGGAAACAGGTCTGATAGAGCAATGAATCCAAATTTGAAATTTTTGATTCAAATCATCATCAGAGGAGGTCAGGAGAGAGGTCCAACAGTGAGTGTCTGCAGTCATCTGTAAAGCACGCTGAGGCTCTGTCCTGGTTTGGGCTGCATTTCGGCTGGTGATGTTTGAAGTCTTGTCAAAAAATAATGAAATTATGAATGGCGAAAGGTACAGTCAAATTTGCCAGTGCAGTAAAATACATGGTGGAACACCATCAGTCATGGGTTGGCCTCCCCAGAGCCCGGACTTCGACATGACTGAAGCAGTGTGGGATCATCGAAAGGCAGCCAACATCCAAAGAAGAGCTTTGAATGTCCTTCAAGAAGTCTGGAGAATTATTCCTGAAGACCACTTGTTCCCATTATTTGCTGGATCTGCTATTATTTTGTTTCCATTATTTTTTATTCTGCATTTTTTCTTTAACATTGAATATTTATCTCTTTATTGTCTGAAATAAACTTTAATATGAAGCTGATTCCATTATATCAGCCAATACCTGTTATGTCAGTACAGTTTATTATATTAACTGTTAACAATGGCACAAAACAAAATGCTGTGTCTGAAAATAATGCACAACATTTATACTTCGTCTATCTACATAGATAGATAGATAGATAGATAGATAGATAGATAGATAGATAGATAGATAGATAGATAGGTAGATAGATAGATAGATAGATAGATAGATAGATAGATAGATAGATAGATAGATAGATAGATAGATAGATAGATAGATAGATAGATAGATAGATAGATAGATAGATAGATAGATAGATAGATAGATAGATAGATAGATAGATAGATAGATAGATAGATCTCATGTATGGAGGTGATTATCAGTATACAAAGCTTATAAAAACGAACAAACACATTCACTTCCTCTACTTGTAGCTCAGGAAAAAACGCAAGCATAAACTAACAAAGAAGCTAGCTGCAGATTATATCGAAGAGGTGTGTAAGTGTAATACGACTTATATAAATATACAAGTACAGGTTAATACAAGCTGTCAGTATAAAATATAAATATCACATTTGTTCATTTCTTAAGAGTTTACATAAAAAATTACACCATTAGATATTCTGTTGCATGATTTTTGTTGCCATGGCAGGGTTTAAAAAAAATTTCAGGGTAATGTTGTGGTGGATTTCAAAGCTCATAGCCGTGAGACTGCCACAGCGCCCCTGCATTACTGGTCCAGGTCATTGCTGTCACGGCTGGGGGGGCGATAGTGGCTCTGGCAAAACTCCCTGATCCGAGCACAAGCCTCCAGCATCATCTCCTCCGGGACTGTCACCACAATGCGGAAGAAGTTGGGATACTCAAACGCCTGTGAAACGTCAGGAAGGATGGAGTTTAGTAATATGTCGGTGTGAGGACTGACAAATCAGCAGTGAGAGGAAAGGTGATGGCGTCTTACCGAAGCAGGCAGACAGAAGACAGACTGCTCGGTCACCAGCTGTTCGGTGAAGTCCACATCGTTCTTAAAATCTGGGAAGTGATCCATGTCGATCCCAACCTGGAAAATGTAAAAACCACGGTTGGTCTGACCTCTAAACTCTGAATGCCGACGTCATTCAGACTCCTTTACTGTGTGCACACTGCATTAGTAGTTTCCCACCAATCAATGAAATCTTTCATTTTCAAAAGTATTCAGACCCTTTTTGTAGCTCAGAAGTGTTCTCAGCTGTATTCCATTTGCCTGAATTATCCTTAATCATCTGACTGGAGAGACTTGAGAATTTCTCACATGCGCAATCAAATCCCATAACTTTTATTTCATGTCACCAAAACTCTCAGTAGATATCTTTAATAAAACTATGGCAAAGCAGAAATCTGCCAACAGTGTCCCCAGGTGCTTAGCGACCTCAACTTTGGGAGAAGTTTAAAACCATGAGGATTCTTCCTACATTCGTCAGTCTGGCCAAACAAGAGTATCCAGGCAAGTAGGTCCTTGGTCACAGAGGTGACCAGGAGCCCAAACAGTCCCTCTGATAGAGCTTCAGAAGTCCTGGAGAGCCTGCTGGTAGCACCACCATCTCACCAGCACCCCATCAATCAGACTTATATAAGTCTTTCTATAGAAGAGAAATATAAACTATGACAACCTGTCCAAAAGTCCAAAATGTAACTATTTGCTGCCATAGTAGAAGCACTTTGTCCATGTGTCTACATCTCATATCTGCACATGGACAAGCCTAAACTCATTATAAACTCATTACCTGCTGACTCTAGCCCCACAGAGAAGCACGGCGGCGGTATCATCGTGCTGTGGGGTGCAGCAGGTACAGCGAGATGAATGATGAATGCAAATAAATATAAATATTGTAGGGATTACCAAAGCTGTAACTGCTGCTCAAAGACCTCATTCAAAGTATGAATTAAAGGTCTAAAAGCTTCTGTAAAGTTTCTATTTTAATATGCCAACTAAAAAATTTGAAAAGTGTGCTTACATTATGTAACAGAAATCAGACTGATGGAGGGGGGGGACTATTAATCATGTAGCCTTTCTGTGTTCTTTCAGGACACTGTGTGGCATCACTTTAGAAACTCACAAATCTGATTTTAAAAGTCATTTAAATGGTTAAAGTGTGAGTCATTTGCAAAATCCAGACACAGACATTTCCCATAAAATGTGATAACCTGGGCACAGAGCACAGTTCACAGCAAAAATGATGATGATAAGTAAACTAAATATGATTGAGAAAATTATCATGGCACAAAAATTTGAATGCAAACCACACGTTCAACACTCACCATGATGTACATGGCTCCTGAAGGCATGACAGGGTTCAGGCCGGGGACAGAGGACAGCTCGCTGAAGCAAATCTCTGAGTTTGACTGAGGAAGCAAAAAAAGATAAACCATTCACACAGTGTCATGTGATGCATATTAATGTGCACTACTATGTGATTTTTGAGACAGAATTAAGACATAACAACAAGAATCTGCACTGAAGGAACAGAAAAGCAACCAGGATCAGCTCAAATTCCAGTAAATTATAAAGGTGGAATATATTAAAACAACTTCTCTCCATTACCTTGAGGAAGCCGATGGTGTTGTTGTAGAAGCTTTGAGGAGTGTTGTTGAGGATTCGCTCCAGCGCCCCCTGAACGATGCTGCAGGCTCCCAGAATACGCTGGCTGAGTTTTACCAGACCCTGTCGAATCTGAACGAAAAAACGTGTCAGTTGGGTAAATGTAATGTGCAAATTATTGTATGTCATTGTGTGTCTGCGTTTGAGTATTGAAACAATCAGTCAACGCTTCCCTCATCAGGTCAAATCGTGAGTTACAACACTGTTAACATTTACCAGCTCTCATGTCCCGAGAAATGAGAACACAGTGCTTTTGTTGTTTTTTAAAAAATGACACCAGAGGTTTGAGACTTACAGAGGAACTGTAAAAAAATAAAAATAAAAAGTACCTCAGTTCCAAATATATCATTCCTGTCATGGATGAGGATCCATCCCATCCTCCAGCCAGGCACCAGCCAGCGTTTAGCCAAACCGCCACAGGAAAGGATGGGTACATCACTGCTGAGGGATGCCATTGAAGGAGAACTGCATCCTGGGAAAACCTGAGGGCAAAAACAAGAATAAAAACTTTAGAATTTTATACTACATATGCAGATATTTGACTTCCTTTGACTTTTATACGTTTACAGATGTTTCATTGAGGCAAACTGACATGAAGTACAGCCGTTTTAATTCATATGACTTAAAAGGAGAAAATCATCATGCTGTTGTCGTTTGGATCAGTTTGGGTTTCCCACAGACTGACACCACAGTAAAAACGAGAGGGCTTGGAGATAAGCGAACAAAATCATAGGAATTCTTGGTAATTTTGAAATTATGTTATTAACACGAAGGCTCGGTGATTAAAGAGAGACCAAACTTTCTCAGGCAGATCAGCAGAAGGACGGGAAGACCCAGGGCTGGAGGTGGGTTGCAAAGCAGGTTGCAGATGCACAGCAACTGCTGCTGACTGAAGCAGCTCAAAGAGAGCACTTCATATAATATTTGCCAGTTGGGCACTGAGATCAGCTGATGTCTTTTTCTTTTTTCTTATTTATTAATCAAGCATTTCTATAGTTATGCTTTCTTCATTTCAATCCTATTTGTGTCTGACGCCCTCCTTAAAAAGAAGAGGAAACAGATGTGAATTTCTCTGAGGTTTAAGAGGATAAAGTTAAGATGGAAAAAGTAACTTAAACTGCAAAAAAACCTAAACTCCAGAGTGGCTGAATGGGCAAATAAACTTCTGTCATTTACACAGAAATGTATCGTCAGAACTGCTTTCATCCACCTCGTGTTCACTAACAGCAGGACAGCAGCTGTTTACAGAGTGCCTGAGTAAAACACAGCGGCGAGGAAAGTGTTAAAAGACACAAATGTAACTGAAAACAACCATTAGATCAACTTTTAAGTTTGATCTTGCATAATATTCTTCCTGAAAGTCTCACAAAAATACCACAGTAGAGAAAAGCAAAAGGAAGAGAGTTACAGAGGGAGGCCGATGCTGCGGTAACCACCAAGAGAAATGTTTCACCCACAGAAAGCTGGTTCTTATTAAAGCTGCGTGACGTGGAGAAAAGACACTACCCCACATCCTATTGGCCAGACTGAATGAATGACATAACAGCAGCACAAACGTGCTTGCATAACTTGTTTTCTGGCACAAATGTCTTAAATGCCTCTCAGATCAAGCGGAGGATGAATGTAAAGCATTGATCAACATGGATGCAATAAAAAGCTTGATGGAGATAATGGAGTAAATGCATGGGCAACTGTGTGCATGGTTTATAACTGTGACTCATAGACAGGTCAAACATCTCCACAGAGAGCATGTTGACTGTGCAGACGTGCCCCATAAAACCACAATTTATCACTGAAGGGCTTACAGAGGTGAGGAGCAGGGGCACTGACCCACTGCCTGAAACGTCCTAGGTGGTGCAGCTCACAGTCGCCGTTATCCCCCGCTCACTAAAAAACAGGCCTCACCAATGCACCCTGAGCCCAGCTCTCCACCCACCACACGCCCCCCATTCCTCCCCAGGTTCTGCTGTAACAAAACCAGACAGCTGCAGTAATTGCAAGCACATGCAGCCAAAAAAGTGCAAAGTCATTCTGGTCTGCACATGCTCATTATGGAACGGTCCAATGGTGGCGAGGTGGTTTGGGGATGCACCCAGTGACCCCGACTTTAAACTATTACACTCACAACAGCTCCCACAAAAACACAAAAACAAGCTTTCAAAAGTTGTTTTTTGTTCAGCTTTAATATCATCAAGCGAGCAAGTCAGCAAGTCCACTGCGACACAAGCCTCCCAGTGTTTTTCCACGAAGCACACATCTTCATCTCAACTCCAGAGCTGAGATGAAAACGTGTGAAGATGGCAAAGGAAATATCACAGATGATGCAGTTTGCAGCATACATATACTAAATGCTTCTTAAATGACTGATCGATCGATTGTTTTAGTTTGCACTCATTAGACAGACCAACACATTGTAAAGTGCAAAAGTCCAAACAGCTCAGATGTAACAAAGGACTGGAGGGAAGTCTTTGGGAATAAATCTGAATAAGACCCAAACTGTCAACTTCAGCTGACACAAAGTTCAGATGGTCGAAAACTCCTCAAAACACCCCCCAAGAACTAAAAGATGCTAAAGCATCATAGTTACTGTCTAATGTTAAGTGAGTTTTAAGAGAAAGAAGCTCCTCCCTCTTCTTTTGAAGTTGTTTGGTGACATTTAGCAGAAACATGCCTGGAGAGTAAAGGTGAGGCAACAAAGAAAGAAAAAAAATGAGTGTTCAAATATTTCAGGAACCATTTATGACAGCGAGAGGTAGAACACTCTACGTGTACATATCATTTTTAAAATATAGTTATTATAAATGTATATGACACGTTTATAGCCTATAAAAGGGAAATAAAGCTGTTCTGACTGATCCATTTGAATTCTCAGTGGAAAATTACTGCACTGTTGCCTCGTCTCCATTTGTTGCGAGCTGACAAACAATATGATGGCTGCCAGAGAGTGTGTCTGCTTATCTGTGAACATATTTGCATGGCCTTCAACTAAACTTTGACCAGCACAGATTTTCCCAGACTGACATAGATGCCAAATCTTTGTACCACATATGCTGATGTTATAAGATATCCATGTTAAAATGTGTTGCATCACTGACGGTTTCAAGAAGTTTCACAATAAGAACTTTTCACATTTTACGAGCGGGGATCTAATTTTATTACTTCCAAGTGCGAGAAAATATTTTAGCAAATATGACAATAAGCTTGTCCTGATGAGGACAGCAAAGCTGATGAGCAATAAAACTTTTGAAAGAGCTGTACGATTACACCCACGTTTACAGAAAAACAGTGGGACGGGTTCGGTATAGACTTAGCTGTCATTATATGCTGATGATTTAAATGTGTTTATTAGACAAAAATCTGTTCTAGCTTTATTCCATTTAATCCAACCTGAAATCTTTAAAGAAAACCTTGTCTTGTAAGTCATACTCACTGGGCCTAGAAAAACAGATCACAGTTTTGCTGCAGTAGTTCTATTGGAAGTTTTTCTCCCCACCATCACCAAGAGATGTTCAGAGAGGATCATCTGATTGCTCGGGTCTTTACCTCACTATTTAGGGTGCCCTGAGAAAACTGCTCCAAATGAATCTGAATGAAATGTCATATTCCATACAGATGAACAAATCATACACTTATTAAATAATGTCAACATAACTCCTTTCGGAGCAGTGCTGGTTATCCAATGCTAGTACTATTTTGTGAGTGTACACTCGATACTTGTTCAAATGTTCAAATCATATGTTTTTGCTCCTTTTTGACAAAAGTTGCTTTAAATATCCCAAAACATTTAATCAATTCTGATTATATTTAGTACCAAGCTGTATTTTTTAACATGGATGCGGTCTCACTTTAAATCACTATCTATCCACTGCTTGTCCTTGCTGACCTCCGTGGCACTGGCCTGCACAGAGGCACTAATCCCCCCCCCCCCCCCCATGTGCTGATGTGAGGTTGTGCACCCACATCAGCACATGCAGAGCCAGGCAAATGCCATCTACTGTCACTGTGGTTTAAAACAAAAAGAAAGTGCCTCGCTGGTGTTGCACGAGCCAAGCCCACCTGTGCTGAGATGCAGCTCGTGTCGACAGCTGCTACACTCACCATATTACAGTAGATCTCATCAGCCAGGATGGGGACACAGTGTCTGGAGGCCACTGGACAAAGGAAGAGTGGAATTGTTTGAGAGATGTTGTGTTTGTTTGTTTGTTTGTTTGTTTACAAAACTGGAATTCTTCCCCATTCGGAGTACAGGAGAGCAGCCAACCTTTGAGGATCTCCTGCAGGTGCTTCTTGTTGAAAACAGAGCCACACGGGTTGGATGGGTTGGTGACGATTAGACAGGAAGTCCTCTCATCAATCAGGCTCTCCATGTGCTGCAGGTCAACCTCCCATGACTTCTCTGGCTGTGAAAATAATCATAATACATATTTATGCACTGCTGAGTGTTTATTACCATTACTTTACTTGTATATTATTTTCATGCCACTTTTACTTTAGTAACTTTACAAATTACATGCTCATAAAATTTGATTCTTTGATATAAATGAATCCAGTTAACAGAAAACATAAATGCCGTGCAGCCATATAACAGTCATGATGTTAGAGTTCCACAGCCTTCACCATCACCAGCCTCACTCACATGTTTCCTGCTCTGTTGCTCCTTTCAGATGTGGTCATTAAAATATGTGAAATCTTTCTGGGAGAAATTAACAGATAAGCTGACTGACTTCATTTTAACGAGTTTGGTGTGTGTGGCAGATCCATCTTAGTTTACCCATGACTGATGTACTTGAAAAGATGATGCCACTAAAATGTAATAATCATAACTGTTCCAGCCCAAAAAGTGTTTATCGTTTAGGCCAGCATTAAAAACAGAGAAACTGTCCCCACACTTACAAGCAGGTTGTAGAGTTTGACCTCGATGCCCATGGAAACAGCCAGAGTTTTATATAAGGAGAAGCCTGGGCATGGTACCAGGATGTTGTCTCCTGGGTTGCACAACACACTGATAGCCAGGTCGATGGCCTGACTGCAGCCGCTGGTCAGAATCACATCCTGGAAGAGAGACAGTGTCTTCTTTAGTTTGGAGAATCTGTTACTTTCACACAGGAACTCAAAACAATCCACTGTAACAAGCAGATTGACGCCAAAGCCATTTGGTACTGAGTTTTTACTAAAGGTGTAGTTCACACTTCAGATTTAGGGGCAGACGGTAATGTGTGTGAGGAGTGAGCACCTCTGCCTCTAGTGGAGCCTCAGGGCAGCTGTAGAAGTTTGCCACCGCCTGCCGACTCTGCAGGTAACCTGTCAGTGGACGCAGAGAAAGGATTCATGATTGTATATGTTCAACAGTTTCTTCTGCGCTTTGCTGGCTCTTAGAAAAACATATTTATCTTCGCATCTATCTTTTCACATCATTTCACTTTAGGGATGGCTCACCGACAGAGGGAGCATAGCCGTTGTATTTTTGGGAGTCTATGGCATCCTTCATGGCCTGAAGCACTGCACCATCTGTGGGCAGGTTTCCAAACACAGTGGGATCCCCTGAGGAGCAAAGGTGAAGGTAATCAGCAGTTAGAAAAAACAAAGAATAAGCATGATGCAAACCCCCAAATCTAAAGTGACTTTTATGAGGAATCTCCTCACCAATAGAAAGTGCGATCATGGGTTTGTCCGGGTTCGGGGTGAGCTTCATCCCATCCACGATGGCCCTGATGGGGTTGAGCGTGTTGTTAGCCATCTCCGAAGGCTTCACCTCCCACCTCTGCCTCCGGCTCTTAGATTTGGTCGGGTATAAGGCACCTTTGATGTTGACATGGTGGACGCCATTCCCGTGCACCCCATTTCTGTTCACTCCATTTTCATTTAGGGTTTTTCCATTTACCGTAGTTTTGCCACAAACTCCATTGCCGTTCATCTGAACCATGTAAGACTTGGTCTCCATCCTGGAACTAAAGAGGATGGTGGACCATGAGTCCAACAGGGATAACAAATGGTTCATTTAATCAGTCTTAGTCTTGTAATGTGCCATACTTCGTATCTATACTCTCCTAGATTGCAGAGGTGTCAATTTCATATACAATATTTATATATTAAATATATAAAAATATGTATTGACATTTATAATATTTATGTCTATTTCATTTTTCTGTATATATCTGTAACTGTATTACAGATGTATTTATTAATATATTTATTTAATGTAAATGTTTGTATTCTTTTTGTATTTAATGTATTTTTCCCAGTTTCTAAAACAAGTTAATATGTAAATTGATACAAATGCATACAAATACCAAGGTAGAAAAATTCTAATTATATAAATTCATTACTTCCTTTATTTTATTATGACTGATTTTATCATCAGTGATTCCTATGCATTATAGAATGTTTATTTATGCATTTATTTCTATTTATTTATTTGTTTAGTTATTTACCAAGGAGAGAGCTCACAGTGTTTGTGATGGTGAGATCACCAACAATACATACATGCATACATTTACCAATTGATACATAAAGTATGTCAAATTAAAAATTTATTTTAAAAACAATTAAATCAACACAAAAATTAATAAAAATGAATATGAACATTTTGCATTAATAAGATTAATTAGAATCTTTATTTGTACTTTTTATGCATTTAATTGCTCTACTTAATTTAACTTTTGTGTTTTTAGTGTGAACAATGGCATAAGTTGAGTGCAATGAAATACAATAAATGAATTAATCTGGGCCTTTGGGTTCTCCTTTTGATGTTGATGCATTTAATTCCATTCTATAACTATTTAAATACATTTAGTTTATTTAATTGTTCAATTCTGTTTTCATTTATTTCTTTAATTTGGCTCCGTCATCTCCGGTATATGAACAAAGGGCTCCAGACAAAAAAGAAGGTTTTTTTCTTGGTGTTTACTGGGCCTGATTACTCCTGCTTACTTCCAGCTGTGTGAACTTTGTGTTTGGAAAATACTAAAAATACTAAAAATCTTCCACCAACAACCTTCATACATCAGTGATATCTATGGGTTTTTAAAAAAACTAATACACACACACACACACACACACGCACACACATATATACATATATACATATAGATAGATAGATAGATAGATAGATAGATAGATAGATAGATAGATAGATAGATAGATAGATATGTATACTATATATACTGCAACAGTTTGCAGAGTTGTTAATGGTCTCGCCTACATTGTGAAAAAAATCTTTTTCCTGAGGTACAAAAACAAAAAGACTTGAAAAATTGAGGTTTCGTGCGTAAAAAAAGAAAAAATATGAAACCATTTATATATTTCCCTCATCAATGTGAATTATTGATCTGCTCAGATTTTGATCTCTTCTGTAGGATTACATTTTAACTTTCAAAGCTTTTCTATTCAAGATTTTAATAAATGAAAGTGACCGCATTCACTTTAAAGGTTAATATTTCATTGATAATTCATTCATAGATTCATCGGTCTACAAAGAAGCTGAGTTTTTGTATTAAGTGGTTTAAAGCATAAAGTTATCCAATCGTAATAAGAGTGCTGTAACGTGTAATAAAAACCTTTGAAAACTTGTAATTTATCAGGATGCCACTCAATTCATACATGATTTTAAATCTGCCAATTAATGAAATTACATAATTCCCAAAAAAAGAAAAATGAGGTTGTTTACTTACCTCATGAGTTATTCAAAGTCTCCAAAAAGCAGCAGCGCAGTTTAATCACTCTCAGTCAAATTAAAGAACAGAAGCCAGGATGTATGAACCCGGCTTTATAGCAAGATCCCTGAAAATGGGTGTTGAACCCTGCCCATAATTCCATTGGTGGAGGCTGAGGGTTGTACCATCACACCCCTCTTACATCACTAACCAGAACCATACCACCACAAAACCTTAACAGCATCAATCAGCATGTGGAGGAGCAGTGAAAGAGAGGAGTCGGTCTCACGCACAGGGAGACCGCCTCAATGCGTCACGCCAGAATCAGCTGGGGCCAAAGCCGGGGTCTGACAGCAGAAATCTATTGATCGTGAAGGCAAACTGCAAATATGAGTCCCACAGCTGGGGACATATGAAGAACTGCAGGAAGTGAAAGTCATCTTCATCTCGTGCCAAAACATTACTAACATTTTAATGCTTTTAATGACCTATATATACCATTGTGTATGTATGTGTGTATAATGTGCATATATATATATGTGTGTTTGTGTGTGTGTGTGTGTGTGTGTGTGTGTGTGTTGTGTCCTTTACATATTGTTGTGATTTACATTGCTGTGCCTGAGAGTCACCATCTACCGGAACCAAATTCTTTGTATGTGTTTGTGCATATACTTGGCCATTAAAGGCGATTTTCATGGAAGAGTCCTTCTTCCATGGAAATGAATGACTCTAGTACATTCCAGCACTGATCAGAGACCATCCAGATCAAAGCTTTTCCCAGGAAATATCAAAGTGATGTCATCACCTTCCACTGCTTCCTAACTTATAAACAAGGTTTCTTCTTTGTTTTATGGCAACAGCAGTTTTATTAGCACATTTGATTATATGTTAATTGAAAGTGATTAATATGGAAGACAAAACATAAAAACTGCTGCACCAAAATAATTGTTTTGCAGCCACCTGTAATATGTTTTCTATTCTCAGTCAGAAACATACAGAATTTTATCGAGCTTGGCTCATAGTGATATAGTGACCCACAGATGTGTCATGCAGTGTGTGACACAGCTGTCACACTGTTCTATTTACCTGCTTGTGAGTCGGTTCTCTTAATGCTTAATTCTAGGCATAGGCTGCCGGGGATTCCCATGATGCATTGAGTTTTTCCCTTCCAGTCACCTTTCTCACTCACTATGTGTTAATAGACCTCTCTGCATCAAATCATATCTGTTATTAATCTCTGTCTCTCTTCCACAGCATGTCTTTATCCTGTTTTCCTTCTCTCACCCCAACCAGTCGCAGCAGATGGCCCCGCCCCTCCCTGAGCCTGGTTCTGCCGGAGGTTTCTTCCTGTTAAAAGGGAGTTTTTCCTTCCCACTGTCGCCAAAGTGCTTGCTCATAGGGGGTCATATGATTGTTGGGTTTTTCTCCGTATGTATTATTGGAGGGTCTACCTTACAATATAAAGCGTCTTGAGGCGACTGTTGTTGTGATTTGGCGCTATATAAATAAAATTGAATTGAATTGAATGCAAGCTGCTTTGCTGCTTTCTAGAAAACTCTTTGTGCTTTGATTTAAATCTGGAGCTCATTGTCACAGTGCAGCTGTGAGTTCAGTTTAATGATTAATAGCTACAATGAGGTGATTGTGATATTTTTTCTATAAATGCCGTAAACTCTGATCAGTCTGTTCTGTTTGTTTGCTGTATTGTTGTTTAAAGTCTCATCACCTGACAGAGAAAACTGAAGCTTTGCAACAATGCACCCGAGTGTCATGGTGTCAGTCCTCACTGGTCGACCTACCCTGTTATGTTTATTATGTTCTTTGTTATGGCTCCCATCCCAGTCCCCTGCTGCCTCCCTTATGAGTACGTGTGTGTGTGTGTGTGTCTGTGTGTGTCTGTGTGTGTCTGTGTGTGTGTGTGAGAGAGAATGTGTGTCTGTGTCTGTGTGTGTGGCGTGCTGGTTTATGGGCAAACATCATGCCCGAGGAGTTCCGGTGATGAAGCCAGCCACACCTGTCGTCCATCAAGCTTCGTCTGCTGCTGAACCAGGGCCGAGCAGAGATGTTTGAAGGGGCAGGTGCTCAAAGTTAAAAAGGGGCACCAGGCTGAATAACAACAACCCACATTCATCAAGACTCTAATATGGATTTTCATCATACTGTATCTGTCACGGTCCTGGGTCAGTGACCCAGTGTTTTGATTTGTTTTATTGTGGTTGTTAATCTTTGGTTTCACCTTGGTTTATGGCTATCAGTCTTTTGGTTTCTGTTTTGTATTTTGTATGTCTAGTTTGTCTCTGTACCTGTCGTGTGCTTCCTGTTTTATATCAGTTTCATATCAGTTTTTCTAGTTTTGCTTCACTTCTAATTTCTCCCAGTTGTTTCCCTCCTGTCTCCAATTCCCTGATTACTCCACAGTGAGATGGACCGAGGCAAGTGTAGTGGAACAAAAAGTATTTACTTGCCATACAGCTCTCCTTACAACAATTCACTTGTCGAGCTTCTTCACAGCACAATCAATCCCCTCTAATGACAACCGGCAGCCTTAAATATGTTCAGCTGTCACAGACTAAACCATTCTTCCACTCTCAGGTAAATTCTTAAATCCCAACCTTCCACCACAGTATACAATATAGCAATTAGAATAAATAAACACATAAATACATTTCACATTTATATATTAATAAATATATCACACTTTAATTTTACACCAAACCCAATATTATAAAAACCCAAAAACCCAAGCACAAAAAGATTCACCACACTCTCTTTACCAATGGTCTCTCCCGGAACCTTTAAATGGTGTCTGGACCCCCGGGGAAACATTTGCCCAAACACCTTGAAGAGGACACAGGCAAGGAAGGTGAGTAATCATTATCTTACAAACACCTATTTGCACCACTTTTATTCCTAGATGTCACACACACACTTGCATTAGTTTTCCTTACTGGTAAACAATGTTCCCTCTAAGCTGCGCACGTGCGCAGTTGCGCACTGTTGGCACGGTCTCTGCGCAGAGAAAATCTGTGTTGCGCACACAAAAAGAATTCTAACCTGAATTGAAATTAAAGTAAATATGTGCCGACACCGGTGTTTTATCTAGCAAAGCGGCGTGGCTGATGTGGTGTGAAGCCACATTAATGACAACGTGTACAACCATTGGAGATGTGAGCAGGACAGACGGAACAATTGACAGAAAAAGTGTGGAGTTTTAAAATTGTCTTGATAGGCCACGTTAAACCAGAGTTATGATAAAAAAAAATATCTGCAATGTTTGGTTTTCTTCCTGAATACTGTCGTTGTTTATATTTACTGCGGGGAGAAACGGTAAAAACGGCGTTTTATAAGGAAAACGCTCGAAAACACTCTCTGCCTGTGAGCAAAGACGAAACCAAAACACCCCACCCTTTCCTATTGGTCGAAAAATGTACCATGTCAACCAATCAAAACATGGCATTCAGTTGTTAAGAAACGGGGGGAAGTTTTAGGAGTGGCGGTGGTGTTTTGAGATGTGAGAGATTTGAGACGTTTAGCACAAATCTTGTGTAGTTAGTGTGTAGTTAGTGTGTAGTTAGTGTGTAGTGTAGTCAATAGTTTGTTGTGTGTGTCAGAACAATGAGGCGGCTGCTGAATGTTACAGGTGTTACAGCAGTGATACATCTCCTGTTGTCAGGCCTGCAGGTATCAGGCTGTTGTTCTCCTTTATCTCATAGTGGACAGAAATTAATTTTTGGAGTGGCACAAATAATTTGTGTGGCATCAAATTTGATGCAGAACAGCTGATTGTTCTGTAAATAGTTTGAAATGTTTATTTAAAAAAACGCCTTGGCTGCATTTTTATGGAGGACCACAAGAGCCACGCGCATCGAAATAAAAAATTCTGTGCTTAATTTTAATAAACTGCATTTCAAAATCCTTTTTCGAATTCCACTTTAATAAAAACATTTTCGAATTGCACTTTAATAAACTGCATTTCAAAATCCATTTCCCTTTCCTGTTCGCTCAGGGATTAACATGTGGATTAGCAGTTGGATTAACAACTTCATTTTAAAAATCCTGCTGCTATTGACTATGTGCACGTTAGCATATGCTACTTCCGGTGCAAAAACTCCTGTGTGGAGCTTTGTTTCCGGTGTCCTATTCGCGCCTTGTTTACGGTCCAAAACAAGTTAAGCAAATGAATGAATCAAGCGGCGATTTACATTTCTATAGATGTCTTGGGCATTTACGCAATATATCTGTAAATGATCTTCATGGACTTGTCGATATTTTTCCCCCACGCCTCAGAGCAAAAGAGAAAAGGGATTCAAATGTTATATTTGTCAGCTGTCCCTCGTTTATTGCGGGTGTTATGTTCTAAAAATAACCAGAGATAGGTGAAATCAAGTAGCCAATTTTATTTTTTGATGGGTGGACATCGTGGACATCCAGTACTGCACTTCAGAGTCACACTGCTAGCAATCGATGCAGCGATTCTGTACTGTACAGGAGAGACGTCACGGAGGAGATCGTCTGCAGCGATCAGGAAGCAGGACACAATGTGACGTAAAAATAAGCATGAAAACTTGCACTAAAAAAATCAGCAAAACAGCGAGGTGAAAGGTGAACCACGTTATAACGAGGGACCACTGTAATTTTGAAGGTAAGTCACAACATACCCTTCATACATACTAATGTATAGAAACCCTCACCAGCAATCGTTCATTTTTTGTGTGGCTTTTTTCACGGTTTGTTAACATGCTGTGTAGGTGTGGACATAACGGGAAACATCTGTGTCTGTTCATCTGTAGTTTGAATGCTGAACATTTGCCTGTTTAAAGAATAAGACCAGTCACTATACAGAGATGTGCTTCTGAATGTGGACGATGTGTCTTATGCTGCAGTGATGCAGTTCTGCTTGTGTTGAGTGATGCAAACAACCGATCGATCTAAACTCTTTAAACGTCAATCACGTGGATACCGGCTACCGGTGAAAATAATGGTCGGGATGGTAAGCCAATTTCTGTCTTAGCGCATTTGCGCTGCTGTGTGTTTTTGTGGTCTTCTTTTGCGGCTAATTCAGTGAATTTTGGTCTGATCGTGGTTAAACTTGGCGTGTGGAGTCAGTGATAGCTCTGGGAGCTAACCAGCCTATCTTTAACCGGTTACATGAAGTCTGAAGAATTTCTGGTTCGGTTTTGTTTGTTTAGCGGACTTCTGCACATTTACGTAACTGCTCGTTTAATCGCGGCTTATTTTCGGTGTGTTTGGTGGTTGTAGAAATGGTTTATATGACATTTTAGCTGAGATTCTGAGGTTTCTGTGGATACCACACATGTCTGGACTTATATTTCTCAACCCGCGTTATAACCGATTAAACGTGATCTCCTCCTTTTTGCCCCCAGTATCATGGGCGTGGGGCTTAAGTGGTTAAACGTCAAAATCTATCATTAGATTTTTTGTGACACAACAGTGGTGAGTGTTCCCACCTTCTGCTCTTTGGAACTTAACGCAATTTTTCCGTTTTCGAGTTTTGGACATGATTTTGGAGTATATCTTTGCAGTAGCGATTTACTGCAAAGTAAAGCTACCGGAAATGTACAACCCCACATCCGGCCTCAAACCAGGAAGTTAGCATTTTCTCGTGCACATAGTCAATTCAAATTAGCCACACCGTGGGATGTAAGGAGCTCTCTGATTGGTTGGTCAGACACCGGCTGTCTGCCAGCCTGGATTTTTCTAGCTCATAGCTTCGCCCTGCTACGTGTGTGCTTGTACAAAGGCCGTTCAGCCTCGGGATTTACACTCGGCTCGACACGGATATGTGAAGAATGAAGGGACCCTGCAGCGAAACGGAGAGCCCAACCTCTGACTGAGTGCCTGTTTACTCAGTCTGACCACCTGTTGAAGGTAACGTGCTAACATGGCTAACGCTAGCATCACCCCACGTAGCCCCGTTATTTTAAGGTCATCTTAGCTAATGAAAGTTTTACGTCGCAGCTGTACGAGCTCGCTACTGTTTTGTAAGCTGCTGTGCTCTTCACAAATAAAGCTGGAAGCAGCTCAGACTGTTAGAACCAGCACTGAGCCCTGTTACATTTATACGGTGTTAGAGCAATGGCTGCAACCTACAGCCTTTAAACTAGTGATTACAATGCTGACAGTAAACTCGTCAGTCCAGATGTTACCACATTACTCTATGGTACTTAGAGTTAAAACAACTGAGACAGGCTGATTAAAATAACAGCTGTCAGTTCTCTCATTCCTTATATCAAGACTGGAGATCACACTACTGATTTCAGTTCATTTAATATGTGAGTGCACAGATTCATTCTCAACTGGACATAAATGATGATCAAAGGTTGTATATATGATGAATTCATCAAATCCCAGCCTCTAACACAGTGCGCTGAATCTTAGCTTTGGATGTCCAGTATATTCTAATCAGTGCAATGTAAGCATTCACTGAACCTATAGTATCTACACCTGTGTGGCAAATGTGTGGTAAAGATACAGATAATGAAGTTTAATTATTAATACAATATACATCATGAAAAATGAAAGCTGAAATTGATTCAGTTTAGTACTTTTCTCTGTATGTTCTGTGATTATAAAGGCCTTAAATTCTGTGATATATACTGTAAATGATTTTCACAGAGGTCTTAAAGTACTTAAATCACTGCTGATAGTCTGGTTGTTTATATTTTCACATGTTTTTGTGTCTGTAGGGCTGTTTGATGACGATTTGGACTCCTCTGGGAGATGAGGACACACCCACATCTGTTCCATACTGCAGCCATGGATGGTGTTACGGCTCTGAGTCAGCTTTGGGCCATCAGACGCACACACTGGAAAACCAGCACCATGCTTAAAGTGCAATGCTAAATAAAGTGCTTGATAAGGTGCTTTTAATAAAGTGAAAGGTGTGCTCTATAGCACTTTAGAGCACACCTTTACCTTTCAAGCAAACGTAGCCTATGTTTTACCTGATGGGTACAAAGTTGCGGTTGAGGGGTTTCTGCTGTTCCTGCTGCTGATAGTGCTGGAGGGCAGGGCTGTGTTGATCTGAGACTGTACACATTTAAAAAGTCCATAGGAGAGTTGGTAGCTGATTAAACACGTTTTATGAGTTGATAATAAAATGCAAAGATTGGTGACAGCACATAAAACCATAAGGCAACAGAAAAATTATAAAAAAAACATTGTGGGAAAATAAACTAGGCTCTGCCTGTGAATCACTGTCTTCCTCCTTCCATCTCCTTGTCTGGTCTGTCAGTCTCCACTTGCTGTCCATCTGAGAACAAGGTACAAACTGCTATTGCATTAAACTATTATTTAATTATCCATACTTAACAACTCTTGCACCTAATCCATAATAAAGTAATGACAGAAAATGTTATAGAACCAAGAAATTGTGTTTATTATTGTTTTTATACCCGAATCCCTCTGCAATGCAACAACTGGCACATGTGTTATATTGACTTGTGCTCTCTGTAATCCAGCTGCTGAGGGATCCACTGCCTCACACAGCTGCTTTTGTCACTATTCTGCCCTCACTGCTACACTGGATACAGTTATGCAGATAGATAAACTCCTCAACAACTGACAGGTGTATTGTCCCTTTTATTGACGCTGCCTTCAATTATCAACAGAGTGAAACTACAAACAGAAGAAAATAAGCAATATTCAGTCTATATATTCACACGATAATGCAAATCAGTTGACTAAACTAGCTAACATTGGAAAGAAAGTAAATCTGAATACAGTACACCTTTAACCATCAAAGTGCATAAATAATAGCAAATATAGTTGCATTAACTCTTGTTCAACTTAAATACTCACAAGCGATGCTTTCTGTAAAACAACGAAGAGGATGGATGCAGATGTTTATCAGGACAACATGCGGAGTCAGTCTTTTCTCACAGTGTGCTGCATTACTAACTCTACAGCTAATAACAAACAAATCTTGGCATGAAAGAACTGTAGTGACTCCTGCTGGTGGGAAGAAGTACTACACCAGCACACTCCCCGTCTGACATCTATTGGATGTCATCACCATCTTTAAGGATCAATGTCTCTATTAGTATTTCGCAGCAGGAGTACAGTCTCTGTCACTGGTCGTAAGAAGGTTTTAGATGTTCCTCCAGAAGTGACCTTTACCTCAATCTTTCTGACATGTCCGTCTTGGCTAGGAAAGGTCTCAACAACCACCCCCATGGGCCAGTGGTTTCTTTTAGTTCGACTGTCCTTTAGAAGAACTAGATCTCCCTTTTGAAGATTTTAACTCACAGATTGCCATTTTCTTCGCTCTTGGAGTGTCGGCAGGTACTGTGTTTTCCAACGGTGCCAGAAGACATTTGAAAGATGTTGCACTAGTGCCCGGGTGGCGTAGGTGGTAATCCAGTTTTCTGCGCAAGGAGGGTAGCAGGCGTAAGAAAAAAGGGGCAATCTGGATCTGACGAGACTGGTAGTAGCGGTCGAGAGTTTACAATAGCGGTTACCTCTGCTAGCGGTTACCTCTGCCTGTCCTTCATCTCAGGACTTCACACCTCTCAGCTTCACACCTCCCAGCTCCCAGTCATTACACCCACTCCCGGCTTCTGTGGACTCCAACATACACACCCCTCCCCCAAAACCCACTCTCTCCATCTCAGCACTTCAAGTGAGGAACGAGCTTCGCAAGATCAAGGTGCGTAAGGCTGCAGGTCCAGATGGCGTCAGCTCCAGGCTCCTGAGGTGCTGCGCAGATGAACTGTGTGGCATCCTAGGTTATCTGTTCAACCTGAGCCTGTCACTGGGGAAAGTACCACAGCTGTGGAAGACCTCCTGTGTGGTACTGGTACCAAAGACCTCCCATCCCAAGGACCTCAGCAGCTACAGGCCGGTAGCCCTCACATCGCATCTGATGAAGACCCTGGAGAGGTTGGTTCTAAACCAGGGGTCCCCAATCTCAGTCCACGAGGGCCGGTGTCCCTGCAGGTTTTAGATGTGTCCTTGATCCATCACAGCTGATTTAAATGGATAAATTACCTTCTCAACATGTCTTGAAGTTCTCCAGAGGCCTGGTAATGAGCTAATCATGTGATTCAGGTGTGTTGACCCAGGGTGAGATCTAAAACCTGCAGGGACACCGGCCCTCGTGGACTGAGATTGGGGACCCCTGTTCTAAACCATCTGCGCCCCCTGGTGAGGTCTTCATTGGATCCGCTGCAGTTTGCTTACCAGCCTGGCATCGGGGTGGAGGACGCCATCATCTACCTCCTGCACCGAGCTCTGACTCACCTGGAGAAGCCTGGAAGCACTGTGAGGATCATGTTCTTTGATTTCTCCAGTGCTTTCAACACCATCCAGCCACGACTTCTGAGGGACAAGCTGGAGCTATCGGGAGTGGACCACCACATGTCCCAGTGGATTCTGGACTACCTCACAGAACGTCCACAGTATGTGAGGTCACAGGGCTGTGTTTCGGATACACTGGTCTGCAGTACAGGGGCCCCACAGGGAACTGTGCTGGCACCGTTCCTCTTCACCCTCTATACTGCAGACTTCTCCATCAACTCCCCACGCTGCCACCTACAGAAGTTCTCTGATGACTCTGCCATAGTCGGCCTCATCACAGGTGAGGACGACTCGGAGTACAGACAGTGGACTCTGGACTTTGTGGACTGGTGTCAGCAGAACCACCTGCTGATCAACGCCGGGAAAACCAAGGAGTTGGTGGTGGACTTCCGGAGACGCAGACCCACCACACTGACACCGGTGAACATCCAGGGAGTGGACATTGAGATAGTGGACTCTTACAGGTACCTGGGTGTTCACCTGAATAATAAACTGGACTGGAGCCACAACACTGATGCTCTTTACAGGAAGGGTCAGAGCAGACTCTACCTGCTGAGGCGGCTGAGGTCATTTGGAGTACAGGGAGCACTTTTAAAGACCTTCTATGACTCTGTGGTGGCATCTGTCATTTTTTACAGTGTAGTATGTTGGAGCAGCGGTTTATCGGCAGCTGAGAGGAAGAGGCTGGATAAACTCATCAGGAAGGCCAGCTCTGTTCTGGGATGCACCCTGGACCCAGTGCAGGTGGTGGGAGACAGAAGGACTCTGGCCAAAATAACATCTCTGATGGACAGAGTCTCCCACCCCATGCATGGAAATGTTGCTGAACTGCAGAGCTCCTTCAGTGACAGACTGCTGCATCCTCGATGCATGAAGGAGCGTTTCCACAGGTCCTTCCTCCCTGCAGCTGTCAGGCTGTACAATCAGAACTGCTCCCAACAAACATAATGTTTACATCAGCACTAACTGCAATAAGTTAACCAACTGATTAGCACTACAACCTGGTTTGCCTCTTATCTGTAGTTATTTTTACTTAATTTAATAACTGTACAATACTCTGTATATAGTAACCATAACCATTGTCCTTAATGTAAATATTTAAGAAAAATTGTGTATGTTTCTGTTCTGTGTCCTGTGTACTGTCTGTTTGTATATGTATCTTTTTGGCTGCTGTTACAACCAAATTTCCCCTTGTGGGACAATTAAAGGATTATTCTATTCTCTATTCTAGAAAGGTAACGAGAACCTCATGGGTCAACAGGCGAACTGGGTTGACAGTTAGCATAGAGTCCAGTATGCGCTTCACGATGCCGATCATGCGCTCCCAACTTCCTCCCATATGAGAACTATGAGGAAGGTTGAAGATCCATGTGCATTCGTTCTTGGATAAAAAGTCTTGAATTTCCTGGTTGTCGCAGTGTTTTGAAGTTATTCCGAGCTCCTTGCACGCTCCCAGAAAGTTAGTCTCACAGTCGGACCTCAACTGCTTTACTGGTCCTCTGATAGAGATGAATCGTCTCAGAGCATTGATAAAACTAGACGACTCCATCGTCTCGATGACCTCAACATGAATGCCCCTGATGCCCAAGCAGGTGAAGATGACGGCCCAGCGTTTGCTGCTGGCAAGGCCTCCTCTTGTTCTCCGAGAGCTTACTGTCCACGGTCCAAAGACGTCAACTCCGACGTAAGTAAATGGGGGGCAGACTGTCACACGATCGATGGGTAAGTCTGACATTTTTTGCATTTCTGTGTTCCACCTGAGCTTGCGGCAAATTACACAGTGGTGGATGACTGAGCTGATGCTCCGTTTTCTACCAACAATCCAGAAGCCAGCCGATCTCATGGCTCCCTCTGTGAAATGGCGCCCCTGGTGCTGCACCCGTTGGTGGTAGTGTCGGATTAGTAGAGTAGTTAAATGGTGGTTGCCTGGGATGATAATGGGGTGTGCTCCGTTGCTTTCCATGCTGGCTTGTGAAAGGCGACCACCAACCCTGAGACAGTCTGCATTGTCTTTGAAAGGAGAGAGTTTTCTGAGAAGGCTCTGTTTCGGAATGTCTTTTTGGGCTCGAAGACGTGAAGATGTCAGGGTAAACCTCGTGTTGAAGACCACTCAGAACAACGCTCTTTGCCTTACTGTAATCTTCTAGACTAAGACTTTTGCAGATATGCCAGCCTAGACACTTTTTGGGGGAAGTGCTGTTCCCGTAACACCTTGCAATATGAATGAGCCTTGCCATTGCTCTCAACAGTGACCCCCAAGTAGAGAAAGACACAAATCGTCTCGTTTCGAGGAAAGAAGCCGCAACATTGGTTGAAAGTGATGTCACTGTTGGATGGATCTCAGGATCTGGTTCAGGATTGACTAGTTCATAGGTATGTTTAGTCACTTCAGGGGTTGATCTCAGTAGGTAATCTGGACCTTTGAGCCATGTGCTTGATGAGAGTGCACTAGCTGGGATTGACCTTGAAGCTATGTCGGCCGGGTTAAGCTCTGTTGGAACGTAGTTCCACTGCTCTGGGTTGGACGATTTTCGAATCCTCTGTATGCGATTGCATACGTAGACGTAGAATCGTCTGGATTCATTCTGTATGTATCCAAGTACCACTCTGCTGTCTGTGAAAAATCTGGTAGAATGGAAGGGAACATCGATTTCCTCTGTGATAATGTCAGCAATCTCGACAGCAAGAACAGCTGCACATAGCTCGAGCCTGGGGATTGTTATTTCCTGCTGCGGTGCAAGTTTCGCTTTGCCAAACACGAATCCCAGTTCGCTTTTGCCTTCTGAATCTGTGAGCTTGATGTAGGCTACTGCAGCGATAGCTTTCGTAGACGCGTCACAGAATATACAGAGTTCCCTTTTTTCTGCACCACTGAAGGATATGGAGGTGTAAATTCTTGGTATTCTTACTTCTTCAAGAAGTTTCAGGGACTCTTTCCATGCATTCCACTCTTTGAGCAACTTTTCTGGGAGTGGATCATCCCATTGACATATGTCTGTGGAAAGTTCTCTAAGGAGAGCTCTGCCTTTGATGCTGACCAGAGCTGCAAACCCAAGAGGGTCAAACAGACTGTTGACAACTGAAAGTACCCCTCTGCGGGTATAGGGCTTCTCAGCAGTGGACACTTGAAATGTGAATTTGTCTGTTGCAATGTCCCAGCTTATTCCAAGGCTTCTTTGCATAGGTGGAATGTCAGCTCCTAGGTCGAGGTCTTTTAGACCCTTGGCTAGATCGTTTTTGTGGAATGCCTTCATTACATTCACGTCATTGGATGCAATCTTGTGTAGCCTCAGATTAGATGAAGCCAGAGTGTCTTGAGCGTTTTGCATAACAGCAATGGCATCAGTACTTGATTTGGAAGGAGGCGAGACAATCATCTATGTAAAAATGTCGTTCCACCAGATGTTGTGTGGTGATGTCTTGCTTGTCTCGGTCCTCTGATGCCCTTCTGAGTCCGTAAGTTGCAACCGCGGGCGACGGGCTGTTGCCAAAGACATGTACGGTCATTCTGTATTCCACAATCGGTTGATCCATGTCATTGTTTTGGTGCCAGAGGGATCTCAAAAAGTTCCGGTGGTCCTCCCTGACCACGAAGCAACGGAACATTTGTTTGATATCGGCTGTGACTGCCACCTTTTCTTCACGGAGTCGCATCAACACACCCAACAAGCTATTGTTGAGGTTGGGCCCAGTAAGAAGAACGTCGTTGAGGGATACTCCATTGTGTTGTGCGCTTGAGTCGAAGACAATGTGTATTTGTTCTGGTTTGCGCGGGTGATACACTCCAAAGAAGGGGAGGTACCAACACTCTTCTTCTTTAGTGAGTGGTGGCGCTATCTCAGCGTGGTCGTTGTCAAACAAAGTTTGCATAAAGTCTGTAAACTGACCTTTCACCTGAGGGCGTTTGTTCAGCATGTGGCGTACCGACGTATGGCGTTGCATAGCTTGCCGCTTATTGTTCGGCAGGCGTGGCCTGGGCGAACGAAAAGGTAGTGGCGCAACCCAGCTGTTGGCACTGTCCTGGTAGACCTCCTTGTCCATTATCTGTAAAAAGGCTCTTTCCTCCTGTGAGTAGCCGAGGCTCTTGTCCAAACTCGTTTGTTTGAAAACTGTTTCTCCAATTGAAGAGTGCTTTGTTCGCATTGGGGAGTTGACCTTGTTGTAGCCTTGCGAGTTGAAACTTTCCTTTACTTGAATGGCATTTTTGCATGGAAGGAAGTGGCTTGGACGACCATTGTCTAAGATGTTCATTTTGAAAATGTTAGCACGCGCGGGTTTGTGAGCTCCACCTAGGCAAACGTTCCCAATGATCACCCATCCAAGAGCTAGCTTCTGTGCAAATGGTGCGTTTGGAGGTCCATTGCGCTGGTCGAGAACTTTGTGTGCTTGAATGACGTCCCTTCCAATGAGCAGCAGGATCTGAGCGCTCTGGTCGAGAGCCGGGATTTCGGTTGCGATTTCCTGAAGATGGGCGTGGTTTCGAGCAGCTTCAGCTGTGGGAATCTCACTGCGATTGTCGGGTAGCATATCACACTCGATAAGTGTCTGGAGCTCAAGACGTGACGTGCAGTCTGCCGATTCTACAATGAAGTTGAAAGCTCTCCTCCCTGTCACTTCCTCCAATCCGGCACAGGTTCTCAGTTTATATGGAAAGGAGTTCCTGGTGACTCCAAATGTGTCAAAAACCGATGATTTTGCAAGTGACCTATTGCTTTGGTCATCTAGGATGGCGTAGGCCTTAAGCTTCTTTTCAGGTGAGTTCTTTGGGTAAATGAACACAAGGCAGATCTTGGCACATGAGTGACTTTTGAATTCACTTCCACAGACTTGTGTGCATGTCGAGATAGCTGTGGGGCGTGCCGCATTGCTCTCCCTGCCATCAACTGTTACGGGCTCTGCAATAGTAGCTGTGGCAGTAGTCGTTGGTGCCAGTCCCGGATGAAGAGCTGTAACGTGTAATTTTGAATCACATTCTGTACAATGTATTTCTGACTTACATGTCTTTGCCTGGTGGTTTGTAGAAGCGCAGCATTTGAAGCAAATCGTGTTTTTCTTGAGATAGGCCTTTGCTCTTCCAGTGGCATTTCCCTGAATGCTCTGCATTTTTTGAGAGCATGAGGTTTTTTTGTGGATAGGACATTCCTTATTTGGGTCCTCAATGTTTGTAGGAGTTGGTTTCGGCTCCGTACTGACAACTTCGGTTCTGATGACTGAGATAGGTTCTCTTTTAGCGTGTTTTTCGTAAAGTTTGTTTGTCTTTGAAAGGGCAGGAGGCGGCTGCACAGACTGCCTAAAGCTGGGGTCGCTATTGCATCTTTGCTTCTCTACTGATGAAAGCCACAAATGCAGAGAACGGCGGAAATGATACACAATGGTCCTCTTTGTATTTAGAACCATAGTTCATCCATTTCTCTTGCATAGCATAGGGGAGTTTTTCCACCACTGGACTAATGCCTCTCACTGTATCGAGGTAGAGTAGACCTGGAATGTAACCTTCACTCTTTGCAGCATCTATCTCTAGGAGGAGGTCCTGTAGTTCTCTCAACAGTTGTGGATCTTTGTATGAGATTTTCGGGAAACGGTCCAATCTGTCGAGCAGTGCGTTCTCTATAGCTTCGGGGGAGCCGTAGCAATTTAATCTTTCCCACACCTTAGCGAGTCCTTCAGAGGGATTGTTAATATGCACAGCTCTTAAACGATATGCATATTGGACTGATTCTGCACCGAGCCATTTAATCAGCAAATCCAGTTCCTCACTGGCCGTTAGGTTTAAGTCACAAATCACGTTCTGAAACGAAGATTTCCATCCCCAGTAATCTCCCGCCTTGTCACTGAACCTTCGGAGGCCACCAGTGAGTAAGTCACGTCTTGCAAGAAACCTGGCTACGTCAGAAATGTTTCCTTGTTGCATGCTCACCTTATGTTCAAATCTTGGTGAAGTACCTGGTGACGTTTTCTGCATTAATTTCGGAGACTGGGAAACTTTTTCTCCTTTGTCAGTGCTCAGAGGTTGAAGGACATATTCCTTTAAGGCAGGGCTCTAGACTAACTTTTTGCCATGGGCGCACCGGTACGCCTAACTTTAAAAATTTAGGCGTACCGGCACAAAAGTTAGGCGCACTCAAATTTTTCAACCGCATCACTTAACATGTGCACCTTCTTTGGGGGGGGGAGTCCATAAAGACAATATTCATTTCTAAATTATTAACTAACAATCTTGTGCTTAAAGTGCTTTGTCAATATTGTAGAAAATGTTAAACTTAATCATCATCTTGGCCTCCTCTGACGGCCTGTTTGCTGCTGCCTGCTGCTGAAAGGCAGTGGGGAGAGTGGACACTTGGGCAGTGCATTTATTGCAGCATATAATGTGTTTTCTGGATACACTGTGCTTTTTCAGCATTCAAAGATTGATGGCATTGTGTCAGAGCACTGGCTATGAATTTCAGACGGATCAGTCCTTTAACTTAACAAAAGTTATCAATAGTTTTCATCTTTTCTTATTACCCACAGCTACATCCACTTCTGTCAGGCCTAGGCTGCTCACTAGGGCTGGGTATCATCACTGATTTCTATAATCCATTCGATTCCTGTTCTCAAAGTCCTGATTCGATTCAATTTAGCCTCAGACAGTCAGAAATATTATAATTCTGATCATTTATCAGCACTGATACATGTGAGACTTCATCAGAATTGTGAACATCACAGCAGATGCCTTTGTGTCAAAGTAACAGAGTAAAACACAGAAAAACATGAAGGAGATTTTCCTGGTCTGGCTTTTTATAGCAGATAACCTTAAAAATATTCTGCAATATTCTGCAATTTTGCATAATTTTAAGAAGTTTAAATTTCTTCAGTATTGAACAGCAGAAATTAGGCTTTCTTGTCGGAGGTCATTTACGTGAAAAAAGAAAAAGACAGCGCTGTAAACAACGGTAGACTAGTGGGTAATAAGCGAATGAATAATGCAGAAAACAGATTTGACACGGGAAACTGTTCTTGAAGTACACACAGAGAGCTGTGTATGAAGTGTAATATTTATCGTGGTGGAAGCAAAACAGCAAAACTCAGAGGGAATTCATGACGACATTGATCAAATGTGAAGCGCAGTTTGTTGCTTCTTTTGCTGCTGGCTCGGCGAATTTTGGTTGGAGAGAGACAAAACCTGCAGCTCAGAATCAGCGCAAAAAAGACGGAAACACAGAGTGGACCCGACGCATCAGAATCGCTGAGCTCCGACACCGTATCCGTCTACGGGCCGTCGGATGAGAAAGCCGAGAAAGACAAAGCTGATTCTGATGCGTCAGGTCGCTCTGTGTTTACGTCTTTGTGTGGAATCCATTAATGAATTGATATCGCTTTATTCAAGCTACTCTCCTCCCTCTTCCACCTGCACTTTCAACTGGACCACGGCCAATCAGAGGTCCCGCCCCTGACTATCTCTGATTGGTTTAGTCCACGATAGGGGCATAATGTGTGTCTGTTGTTGACCACACGGAGAGTTGCAGAGATTTTTTTTTTTTTTTTTTTGTTACCCAAACAGTTGGTCGCACTGGTGCGACCAAATATTTTTTTTAGTCGCACCACGGAAAAATTTGGTCGCATTTGCGACCAAATTGGTCGCACTCTAGAGCCCTGCTTTAAGGTATCCGACCTGGTTGGCTCTTGTTTTGGCGTGAGGAATGTGACATTTGGCGCGGGCATTGAATTATACTCGGTATGACCAATTGGGCTTGTGCTGTCTTTGATAATGAGCTGGTCTTTCACATAGTTAAAGGTGCGTTCCAAAGTGTCAACCCTTTGAGGTACAGGCACGTGTTCTTCTCCAAAATAATTGACTGCTGTTTCAAAAACTATTGCTTCGGCGTGTGCCGCTTCCGCATCACGTTCTTGTTGGAGGGCTTGTAATGTGGCCTCTAGACATGTTTCTTCTACTTTAAGCTCTGCTTTCTTAACTTGCATTTCAATTTCCTTTTTAGCATATTCAGCTCTTTTGCGTGCTGCTTCAGCTTTGGCTCGAGCGTTTAGGGCGGCCATACTGGCAGATGACCTACTTGTACCTTTTGACACATTTGATTTCTCTGAACGGACAGATGATGCTTTATCTTCTCTTGCTTCAGACATGGTTGATGTAGCTGAGTTGACGTAACATCCAAAGGTTGTCTTGTAGAAGGACGCTTTTTCACTATTCTGCCCTCACTGCTACACTGGATACAGTTATGCAGATAGATAAACTCCTCAACAACTGACAGGTGTATTGTCCCTTTTATTGACGCTGCCTTCAATTATCAACAGAGTGAAACTACAAACAGAAGAAAATAAGCAATATTCAGTCTATATAGTCACATGATAATGCAAATCAGTTGACTAAACTAGCTAACATTGGAAAGAAGGTAAATCTGAATACAGTACACCTTTAACCATCAAAGTGCATAAATAATAGCAAATATAGTTGCATTAACTCGTTTCCAAAAGTTGAATCTGTTCATCTGGACGTAGCGTTTTGTGGGAGAAACGTTTCGTCACTCATCCAAGTGACTTATTCAGTCTCAGCTGACTGCAGGTTTCCCCAATCTTATAAACAGTACATTTGCATAATGACTGAAACCAGCCCACTGAGGGAACAATGGGCTGTGAGGTCAGTTCCTTAATCATAATTATGCAAATTACCATGACCATTGATCAACAATCACTGACCAAAACCCACTGATCAAAGAACACTGATCAATGGCCATGAGTCCCATTCACAGAGTTGGGGAATGGCTGCAATCACAGCATTGTAAGATGGTGACAGATGTACCCTTAGGCCCCCTCCTCGATTCAGAGATGGTCTTTCCCTTTTCACGTAAATGGCCTCCTTGACTCCGCGCTCAAACCAGCGTTCTTCCCTGTCCAGGATGTGTACATCCTCATCGTTGAAAGAGTGTCCACTGGCCTGTAGGTGTAAATAAACTGCAGTGTCCTGGCCTGATGAGGTTGCTCTTCTGTGTTGTGCCATCCGCTTCGCTAGAGGTTGTTTGGTTTCCCCGATGTATAAATCCTGGCAATCCTCCTGGTACTTAACAGCGTACACTATGTTACTCTGTTTGTGTCGGGGGACCCGATCCTTGGGGTGGACCAGTTTTTGGCGCAGCGTATTTTGGGGTTTAAAAGCCACAGAGACCCGGTGTTTAGAAAAAATGCGTCTCAACTGTTCCGATACTCCTGACACATACGGGATCACTACAGGTTTTCGCCTGGGCAGCGGTTGTCCTTCTCTCCTGGATCGGCTGGAGCTTTCTTTAGGTGCCTTCCCAGCTTTGACAAAAGTCCAGCTGGGATAACCACATTTACTCAGGGCCTTCTTGATGTGCTGTTCTTCTGCCTCCCTGGCCGCTGTGTCAGTGGGGATGGTGTTCGCTCTGTGTTGTACAATGCTTACAATGCTGTGATTGCAGCCATTCCCCAACTCTCTGTGAATGGTACTCATGGCCATTGATCAGTGTTCTTTAATCAGTGGGTTTTGGTCAGTGATTGTTGATCAATGGTCATGGGAATTTGCATAATTATGATTAAGGAACTGACCTCACAGCCCATTGTTCCCTCAGTGGGCTGGTTTCAGTCATTATGCAAATGTGCTGTTTATAAGGTTTGGGGAAACCTGCAGTCAGCTGAGACTGAAGAAGTCACTTGGATGAGTGACGAAATGTTTCTCCCACAAAACGCTACGTCCAGATGAACAGATTCAACTTTTGGAGATTTACTTTCCTGGATGATTGAGAATGCATCAAGACATTAACTCTTGTTCAACTTAAATACTCACAAGCGATGCTTTCTGTAAAACAAAGAGGATGGATGCAGATGTTTATCAGGACAACATGCTGAGTCAGTCTTTTCTCACAGTGTGCTGCATTACCAACTCTACAGCTAATAACAAACAAATCTTGGCATGAAAGAACTGTAGTGACTCCTGCTGGTGGGAAGAAGAACTACACCAGCACAGTCACTATTGTCACAGAAATCTTATTAAATGTTTAATCTATAGAGATATAATAATTTGTTTCTTAATGTATTTTCTTTAAAATACAGTATGTTTTTTTAATATCGTAATTACAATATTCCATATTTATGTGGATTAAAGGCAGGGAAAAGCCCTGTAGCTCTTTGCAAGCTCATTCACGGCTAGTAACCGGTGCGCACTGCCGTCAAGGGCGAGCATTGGTAAATGGTCATCATGTGACTGATGCAAGCCAGATCCATTTATTTAGCAAAATTGTGAATAATAGTTACATGTTTTTGTTGAGGGGCACAGGCAGGACTCCACACACACACAGAAGAAAAAATGCCTCAAGAAAAGGGCACTTGGGGCACCCAACGTGCTCAAGCCCCCTCCACCCCACCCCCTCTGCACGGCCCTGGTGTGAACACTAAACTGATCATCACGTCTTGTTTTGTCAGGAACCTGGGAAGGAGCGTGTTGTGGTAGCGGAGCTTTGCTGTAAATATTGAGTGTCCGATTTCCACCTTTCACACCACGGACCACGAGCACCGTGCGGGAGTCAGGAGTACCACGGAAGGAATCACACTTTTGGAAACTGTTCACACTGTCTGTTTATTATTCAGTGTAAATAAACTCACTGTCGCTCACCGGAAAGTCCTGCATTTGGATCCTGTTCTTGTCCTGAACCTGACGGAGAGCATGTAAACTCTCCCCAGCATATAAAACATGTTTACTCCAGCACAAACAACTTTCTTTTCTGTTTTTGGACAGATTCATAAAAACTATACAGGCTTGAACTTTTTTTTATGACCCACCTGGTTGGATTTTATAAGACTTAAATTTATGGTAGTGCCTTCTTTGATCCAACAAGTGTTACATTTGTAGCCAACCCCTATCTGCTAGGACTCACTCTGATGCATTGAGTTTTTCCTTTCCAGTCACCTTTCTCACTCACTATGTGTTAACAGACCTCTCTGCATCGAATCATATCTGTTATTAATCTCTGTCTCTCTTCCACAGCATGTCTTTATCCTGTCTTCCTTCTCTCACCCCAACCGGTCGCAGCAGATGGCCCCGCCCCTCCCTGAGCCTGGTTCTGCCGGAGGTTTCTTCCTGTTAAAAGGGAGTTTTTCCTCCCCACTGTCGCCAAAGTGCTTGCTCATAGGGGGTCATATGATTGTTGGGTTTTTCTCTGTACCTATGAAGCGCCTTGAGGCGACTTTTGTTGTGATTTGGCGCTATAAATAAAATTGAATTGAATTGAGTTGCTCAATCCTTTTTGTGCTTTTTTAAAGAAATGAAAAAGTACAAGTCCAACCTTAGTCATGTTAAGAGTGTAAGCAGCAGCCAGGTGCTGTCTATCAAATGCACTTATCTGATCAGCAGATGAGGTCCTGGCAGTTGGGAGGTCTGCAGCTTTTGTGTGTATTAACACACAAAAGCTGAAATTATTCTATGTCAAATAACAAAGCTTGACTTATTCATTATTCTTGTTTTAGATTTCTTAAATATTTTTGTTTTTGTGTTCAAGGTTAAAATATCAATACTACAGTCTAAATATCAGGAGAGCAAATCAATATGCTTTCAACACCAAGGAGAAAAGACATCAGAAAGTGCTGCTGCTCATCCATCTCAGAGGTCATTTTAGAACAAGTCCATCATTTTAGAGTGAGAACTCCCCAACGAACTCACCCCAAGGTCAGACTACGCAATACTCAAATAAACGGTAAAAAAAAAGATTTAGATCTCAGGCTCTATAGGCCTCGGTTAGCATGTTAAATGTTAAAGTTCATGAGAGTAAAAAGACTGAGCAAGTATGACTTAAAAGAAGAAAGCTTCTTATCTCTAAAACGATCATGGCAGCACAGTTTAGGTTTGCAGCGCTGCATCTAAACAAAGCACAAAACTCCTGGAACAAACGAGACCAAAGTGGAGATGTTTGTCTATAATACCCAGCAGAACGTTTGGAGGAAACATCTCAGAGCAGCTGTCAGCACAGTGGAGGAGGAGTGATGATTTGGGCTCTGTGCGGTCACTGAGTGGTCAGTGAACTCCTCCAAACTGAACCACCTTAGAATGATTTACAGTCTCTGCAGCTCCTGTACATCATTTATGCTTTTACGTCCCATACCAAAACAAAAAGTTACTGATTCATGGTGGCTATGACATACTGAGACTAATGCTTGACTGAGAAAAACATGTTATGCTTTCATGTGTGCGGACAGCCAGATCACTGTGTTCTCAATCAATAACCGACAGACAAACAGAACTTCAAACCAAACACACTTAATACTCAATGGTTAGACTGAGTGTACTGCAGTCTACAGCGTATACAGCGAGCACTCTGACTGGCTGGCAATGAAGAGGTGGAAAACTGCTCCTTATGCAACGGCCCATCAGTCAAGCATCATGCAGTCATTTCAAAATAATGTCAGTGAAAAAGAAGACGCTAGCTTTCAGGTCTGAGAGGTGAAGCCTGCGTTCTGTCCCACCAGCAGGGAGTGACTCCTGTTTACAAAAAAGCACCAGCCGAAACTGCCCCATCTTTAATCACGTTTGGTTGCTGTGGATGGTTTCCTCCTTTCACAGAGGGTGGGGATTGTTTTTGTGGTGGTGATCTCCTCCATATGGATACAACAGTTATGGGCACAGTTACTTTGACTGAGTGGTGTCTGACAGAGGCAGCTGTTGCAAATGAGTTTTAATGAGGAGACCATGAAGTTAATTTGTAAATAATGTTCTCCGGTGGCATCTGAATGAGAAGGAAAGCTAACATGACAGTGGCAGAAGCACTCAGCAGGAAGTTTCATAGCAGGACTTCACTAACCAATGAAAGCTACAGTGGGTACATCTGCCTTTTATTTTGAGTTCAATTCAAATCAGTTTTATTTGTATAGCAACAAATGACAAGAACAGTTTACTCAAGGTGTTTTATACTGTGAGGTAAACACAATCTACAAATAATATAATACTTTAAAGTCTCAGCAGGAAGACTGAAGAATGCATTTTCTTTATTGTATGATTTCTTTTTCTCTTGTTTTTGCCTCATGCTTTTGGGGAGATCCTGCAAAATCCTGCCTCCTAATCTGAACAAACTCGATGTGTTAGAAAAAAAAAGATTTGCAAAGTTGGCAAGTTCTTCAAATGTCCTGGCTCAAAATGCTAAAAAACAAAAACTGTGTTTATTGGCACGAACAGCCAGAAAAAAACTTTTCCCTGTTTAATTTCTATCATTTGAATTTTTTGCTGTTTCATGTGTGAGAAAATGTATCTTATTAGAAATGCAAGAGCGAGATAAATCTATACTTTTAAACATATATAAAACCCTGTTTTTGTTAATCCCTTTACCTCACAGATAACCATAACAAATATTGTTTGAGCAAATAAGAGAAAGAGTTACTAATCAGATATTTTGGCTTTTTTTGTCACCTTGCAAAGTTTTGTGTGGCTGTCGATCAACAGAAGGCCAAGAAGAATAGCCGAGACCATGATCCTAATTAAATAAAGAAAAATTACTAAATTAATTTTCAGCAGGGATTCACCAGCATCTGGTGATATCAGCCAATAGACTGATATGAGGCAAAAAAGACTGACGTTAGCAATGCGAGTGCTTCATATGAGTCACTTTATTTTAACATCAGTGAAAGCTCAGAAAGTTAAAATATGATTAAAGAAGCAACAACAACAACAACAATGAAAAAAAGGACTTAAGGTCTTATGGGAAAGCTCAAAAATGACCGTCTCTGGGACTTACATTTGCATCTTGTTGTGCATCAAAGACACACAGCAAAATGAAAATAAAATCGAACGCACTGACAGTAGTTGAAATCATCATCATCATCGTAATAATTCAGTTTCGTTTATAACGGCGAATAATGACAACTGTCACCTCGATGCGATTTAGATTGTGTTGTAGGGTAGTAACATGTCACATGCTGATCTCTGAGGCAGATATATTGGATTATAGAAGGTGACAATGAGGCGTGAAAGTTTTCTGTCTATATCAGTGGAGAACCAATTCCAACAGTCTTAGAGAAGCCCATAAAGAGCCTGGGACGGTGGTATAATGCAGACCTCAATGATACGTGGCAACTAGAACAACTAAGGCAGAACTTGGCTGATGACCTCAAGTTGATTAACAACACTGCACTCCCAGGGAAACTGAAGCTCTGGTGCTTCCAGTTTGGGTTATTACCCAGACTACTGTGGCCGATGACAATGTACGAGGTCTCACTCAATCATGCCAATCAACCAGAGAGGCTAGTGAGTTCCTACGTTAAGAAGTGGCTCGGACTTCCCAAGTGCCTCACAGTATCCCTAGCATGGTTAAGAAGTTTAAATGTGCAAAAGTGAGGCTTGAGATGTCACTCACGGACTCCCGGGACCCCATAGTGTGAGGCACTGCTCCCACCCTAGCAACAGGGAGGAAGTGGACCCCAGCCACATCTGTGCTACAGGCCAAATCTGCTCTTTGGCATCGTGACGTGGTGGGTCACGTCCAACAGGGCAGAGGAGGATTTGGTCTTGGCGCAGTAACATCTCGGTGGCAACAGGCATCTGTAACTGAATGTCAAAAAATGGTGGTGGAGGAGGTGCGACGACAGGAGGAAACAGCCAGACATGCCAGAGCCGTAGCGCTGGCCAAGCAGGGTCGCTGGATGAATTGGGAGAGTGTTGAAAAGTGGAAACTCTCATGGAGTGAAATCTGGAGCATGGAGTCTAATAGACTAAGTTTCATCATCCGAGCGACATACGATGTGCTACCTTCCCCAATAAATCTGCAGCTGTGGTTTGGAAAGGACCCATCCTGCCCCCTGTGTACAGTCCCAGCCACACTCAAGCACATCTTGGTTGGTTGTAGGACTAGCCTTACTCAGTGCAGATACACATGGAGACACAACCAGGTTCTCAGGTGTCTTGCCGAGAAAGTTAAGTGCAAAAGAAAATCCATCAACGCTCAACCTTTCACGAACCAAGAGGAGCGTCAGTTTTCATCAAAATTTGTCCGGGAAGGAGACAAGTCGAAGACAAGCCCCTCAACCCCAGACCTGGGCCCGCTGAAGGTTGCCAGGGATTGGCAGATGCAAGTGGACTTGGATCAGAGGCTAATTTTTCCCACAGAGATCATAACAACAACTCTGTGACCAGAACTCGTCCTCTGGTCTAACTCCCGAAAACTTGGGTACGTCATTGAGCTGACGGTACCATGGGATAATAATTGAGGACCATAATTGAGGAAGCATTTGAGTGCAAGGAGTGCAAGAAGATGCAGTATGCCAACTTGGCAGCTGAACAATAATAATAATAATAATAATAATGATAATGATGGATTCGAGACCCTCAAAGCGCTTTACAATTCCACTATTCATTCACTGTCACACACTGGTGGAGGCAAGCTACAGTTGTAGCCACAGCTGCCCTGGGGAACACTGACAGAAGCGAGGCTGCCATATCACGCCATCAGCCCCTCTGGCCATCACCAGTAGGCGGTAGGTGAAGTGTCTTGCCCGAGGACACAACGACTGAGACTGTCCGAGCCGGGGCTCGAACCGGCAACCTTCCGATTACAAGACGAACTGCCAACTCTTGAGCCACAATTGCTGAGGCAGAGGACAGAGGCTGGTAGATCAAGGTGCGCCCGGTGGGGTGCAGGGGCTTTGTTGCCAGTACAACAGCAAAACTGCTTAGCGAGATTGGGATCAGAGGACAGGCACAACGGCAGACTATAAGAGAACTAGCTAACACTGCTGAGAGGACCAGTCACTGGCTATGGTTAAAAAGGGCTGACATCACTTGGGCAGCTAAGGCAGTCAGCTAACCGCGAGAGAAAAGAAATGTTCCGCTCTTCTCCCCTTTTCTGGGAGGCAGTGGGGAGGTAGAGCGTATAGCCCGATCCGGCGGGGAGGTGTGGGAAGCCAGATCGGGCACCCCTCTTCTGGGTCTCCTCTCTGCTCTCTCCTATCTTGTCTCTATCACCTTTTCTATCCCTTTGAAGAAGTGAGGCTTCATAAATGCTAAAGAGGTAAGTATTGTTTCTTAGTTGCAGTGAATAGATAGAAAATAAACTGTAGAAAACTAAACAGAAGAAAGAATAAGAGAAATAACAATTTAACATAAACCAGTGACAAAAAAAGCAGCAAGATATTTAAAAAAATAGTTTTATTGATTAAAAAACACACTATATCGGATTCATATCAGTATCGGCAGATATCCAAATTTATGATATCGGTATCGGACATTAAAAAAAAGTGGTATCATGCCATCTCTACACTGGACTAGCTATTTGTTCTGTTTATCTTTTTATCCTGGCTCTATCATTCAAGGCCAGGATGAGCTAAGCTAGTTAACGTCCTCATTTAACCCCCCACCATGACGCTGCGCTTATTTACTGTTCCCTCCAATAGGCCTGTGTAAATACACATCTGCAAACAGAGTGGGTGGGACGAGGGTTAACCTCGGTGCTGACCCGTGACTTGTAGATATCCTGCAGACAGATGGTGTCGTGTCATACTTCTTATCTGATTGGCTGAATCAGGAGACAGGCAAGACCAAGGAAAAGTATACACGACTGTGATTGGTCCTTGGAGTACAGAGAGGAAAACGAACTGGAAGTAGTGCTGGCAGTGATGCCAGGCGATATAACCAAAAGCACTACAGCACAGCTCAGCAGTAATACTGTTAAACCCACACGACACCACCAACCAGCAAATAGTCATCTGTTTTAGTCGGTCTGTTGTTTCGCACTGTTGCCTCACAGCAACAAAATCCTGGTTCTGAACCCCACCCGGGGCCTTTCTGTGTGGAGTTGGCATGTTCCTCTGTGGGAGTACCCAGAGAGGCCAGAGGCATGCAGTTAGTGGGGTTAGGTTAATTGTGTGAATGTTAGTATGATTGTCGGTCTGTGTGAGTTAGCCCTGGATAGAATGGTGACGGTGCAGGCTGTACCGTCTCTTGTTCTGTGGCAGCTGGGATATGCTCAGGCCCCTCCCCCCCCAATTATTTTATTCTTAAAAAAACGATAAAGTAATCAATAGCTTTGTGAACTGTTTGCATTTTAAGTTCAAACAAAAATACATAATAAAAATAAAGAGGTGTTAGGAACCTGTAACCAGATGAGAACTGTTATTGTGAATAAACCCTTAATTAGATGAATTTTTTGACACAGCTTTTCCAAACATCCTGGTTTTATTTTAGATGCTTACACGTGTTTCACTGTGGGGACGGTGTTCTTTGGGTTGCATGCCTCTCCATTCTTCCTCCAAACATAAGCAGCGTCTCTGTGGCCAAAGAGCTCTAGTTTCATCTCATCTGAACAAAAGGACGAGCTTCCAGTCTGCGTCACCTTCTCTTGGTCTGCAGCCTCACAGTCCATTCCTGTGCAGGGTTCTAGTGACTCTCTGAGATCACAACTGGCTGAGTCACACACTCGTGTGCTGGGGTATCAGCTCAAAGCTCTTTCTGAGGTTTTATACTGTGTGTAAACTGAAGAAAACCCTCAGATGTAACTTGATTTTACAGCTTTTACCATTACAAAGTTAGAGCACATCGTTGCACAGCAGTGGTTTGTGCTGTGGCTCAGTAAAAACGTTTGCACTGGTCATTTTTGGTTTTATTCTGAAATGATTCTGTTATTGCACGCAAATAGAAGAAATTTGTGCTTTCTATAGGAAGCTGGTTCCACACTTGGAGAATGTTTTGAGAAAAACTTTAAATTTAATAGAGGGTTAAAAAAGTGTGTCTTCATTTTTATGTCATGTGAAGTGAAAATGGGAAGCCAAAGCTGGCTGTGCAAATGGAAATTATATAATCAGAAACATTTACCTCGGTCTGGACTTCCAGGTGGGGTAAAAGTCCTGAAATGTTGGACCTGCTGACGGATCCAAACAAAACACATTACGAAAATACAACGATCCCCTCTGGGTTATTTATTCTCACTTATATAATCAGAGACCTATTATCATAAACCAGAACACTCGATACACACCTGCTACAATACGCTGCACCATACAAACATTTACAAGAAGCTTTTTTTCCTTTCAGTTAAACGTGTTTGAGTGCTACCTTCTACAGATTTTAATAGGGAGACAAATCTATTTAAAACAATTCTATGTTCTGTGTTTTGCACATCTACATTCAGTTAGCATAGAGGAACCATGTTAGCTCACAAGAACAGACAGATCATTAGAGAGCACTGATGGCTGTATCTTCACGCGGCATCTAAAAATACTCTAAAAACTTGATTTAATCCTCGAGTACTCGAGTAGGATAAATTAGTTCAACTGCCGTCACCGTGACTGAGCACCCTTGCATTTTCATACTCCAACAGAAGTCTTTTCTTTTTGATGTGAGGTCTATAATCAGGGTCACGGTCAGGTGACTCCTCTCCGTCACTGCTTGAGGAATCGGTGGAGAAAAGAGCGTTCACATCGAAGGAAGAGTCTAAGTCTTCCTCCTCTTCCTTCCTCCTTTCCTCGCTGTCGCTGTCTTGCTCCACGAGCTCTTCCTGCCCGGCTGAGGCCGTCCTTTGGGTCGATAGGTGACACTGCTCAGAGCTCAACCTGGTAAGACTCACGTAGGGTTGTAGCAGCTTGGAGTGCAGCAGCACACCCTGACTGGGCAGCGATAGCCTCAGCTGAGCTCTGAGTCCTCGGCTGGTTTTGGACCTGCCTGCGGCAGAGGAGGAGCGTGAGGAACGTCGGGCGGTTTCTGATCGAGGTCTGCTGTTATTTTGTGGCTGACGATGGCGAAGAGAGCTCCGAGGGACGACTTTTTTACATGACTTGGAAGATGGTGTGATTTGATTGGCAGCATAGGCTGAGAACAAACTCTCTGACTGAGCACCTTTCTGAGGAGGTCCAGAGACACTGATGTCACTGGCTGTGGCTGGAACACCCATCTGAGAGGCACTTGGGTCCTGAACAAGCTGCTGGGGGTTTTGAGTGAATGCCTCCAAATCCTCTTTGTGTCTGTTGGTACTGCAGACCCGTCTGAGCTTTCTCCGTTCAGTCGGGGTTTGACACCTGGCAGAGGTAGATGAACTGTTTTTGTCTTTTACGTTTCCTGAGGTGTGATGGTGTGGAGAACTTAGCATCTCCGAACTGGAAGAAGCTGCCAGAAGAAGCTGCTTTGGTGATGCGTGCTGGTGTTTACAGCTCGTCTCGAAGGAGCCGATGTTCACCAGTCGGACCACCGGTGACAGCAGAGCAGGCAGTGGAGAGCCCCGAGCAGACGAGGCCTGAGGCAGAATTTGTGCTTGTGAGGTGTCGCCTGAGGATCCGAGTGACCCGGAGCTGCGCCTGTATTTGGGTTTTGCTGTTCTGGATGCTTGGACTGCTGCGCGAGGAGGGCTGGGGGTCTGCAAAGGTGGCTGATCGGGCGGACAGGGGATGAGGTCAGATGGCGTGAGGTCCTGTGATGAAGAGGTAGAAGATGACGACGGGAAGAGCAGGGGAGATGAAGAAACGTTGGCCTGAAGGAGAAGCTCTTCCGAGCATCCCAGCAGGATGCTCTTCACCCATCGCTGGTGTTTGGAGCAGAACTGAGGGGTGGAGGCCGCCTCCTGAACACATGTGCTGCTTCCCTGACTGTCCTCTTCCTCCACTCTCTTGTTCACCTCATCTTCCTCCTCTGGTTGCTGATGTCCTCTAATGTCTGAGCTCCTGTCCGAAAAACTGTCACCGTCTTTGGACACGTTGCAAGGAGCCTCCTCTGGATGAACATCTGGAGGAGTCTGGCTTTCTGCTGACTTGAGAGGAGCCTTTGAAGAGCTTTCATAAGGAGCCGACTTAAAGAGTTGAGGCGACCGAGATATCGACGACTGACGACAGGAAGCAGCATCTAAAGAAAGAAAACAGCGACACGCTTGATACTGATAACACTGGATATCCATTATTTCACACAGAGAAGATCTAATCCTGCTTGTGTCCTAACAGTAAAAATATACAGTTTAAGAGGAGAAAATTACATAAATTAAAATCCAAATTTAAAGGTAAAGAAAATCTACCCTGAAATAAAATAAAATATAAAGTTATCATCTTTTTATGAGGTAAACTTGTAGGTGAACTTTTCATGTTGAGCTGTTTCTTACCGCAGTGCAGCAGCTTCTTCAGGGTCGCAGCTATGGTGGTGGAGTCAGAGCGTATTACCTCTAAAAGTAGCTTCTCCTCTTCAGTCACAGGGCTCTGTTTCTTCAGGATCTAGTGAAGCACAAACGTTCAGTTATCACAGCGAGACAGTCTGACTGTTGGCATTTCTGCTCTTCTTCATTTCCCTCATCAACGTTCTTAAAGGAAACTTGTGGAGTTTTTGACAACTTGAGGTCGCTGTAGAGCCAACGGGACAGTTTATCTACATTCAAACGCTCATTTTTATAAACACATCTGTAAACCACAGAGAAAACACACACACACCTTATCAATGTAGGTATCTCCTTGTAACACAGCATCTAGCTCATGGAGATAATGCAGCAGCCTGTCCTCGACTTTCTGAGCATACCGTTCCCCATACTGCTCCTCCATCTCATTCTGCAAGACAGACAAAATGCATCATCCCATAAAATACAGCATAGTAAGTGCAAAAGTCTTGAGTCACCCCGTTTCTATGTCCAGATGGACAGAATCAACCTTTTGGGATTTCCTTACCTGGATGATTTGGGGATCCCTTTGTTGGTGCAAAAATATTATTTTATGTCTGTCAAACTGCTTGAATGATTCACAGGTCAGTGCTAGGTGTAAAAAAAAAAAAAAAAAAAAAACATTCCTCTGGAAATGGTACAAGGACTGAGAATCAGCAGCCAATGTCCAAAGTTCTAGCACATTACTGTTCCTCCACATTTGATCACTTTTCGGATTTGCAGCCCTACAACTCTGCAGCAAGATTTTGTATATCGTAGCTCTGCAGCGCACCCTGCTGGCCACAGTTAGGACCGCTGCATTTTTGGCCCAGCTGGGATGAGTTTTTCTCTACTAAGAAATCTAGTTGTACAAATACATGCAGGGTTGCCTTCATGATAATTCCAAGCATTTGAGGTTTGTTCACACCCGACTGATTATTGTGAACAGTCCTGTGTCTCAAAACATAACTCTGGGGAAGCCACAATGGCTTTATCCAACAAATCTCAAACTGTATGATTTGCAAATGTGCTGAATGTGCATGAATCACATAGGCCATGAATATATTGGGACTTTGAAATGTATATAGAATATTCTGGATCTGTCTCATAATTAGGGATGGGTATCGAAACCCGGTTCTTGTTGAGAACCGGTTCCCACTGTTTCAATTCCTTGGAATTGTTTGGCATTTTTGCAAACGATTCCCTTATCGATTCCAGTCGCCCCGAATGATGTCGCCCCGAATGACGTCACCACGTTGCGGAGCGTCATTTACCTGGCAGGACGCCTAAGCGGCTCAAACGCTCAAAAGTTTGTTTATACTTTACGAGAACGGATGACAACAGGGCAACTTGCAATACTTGCAAAGTAGATATTTCATTTAAAGGAGGAAACACTACGAATATGCAAAAGCATTTGCTCACAAAACAGGCAATGACCTTAAATGAATGTCGTGTTTTTTAATTCTGCTCCGGACTCGTGAATCTCAACCCAGCAGCAGCGGTAACGTTTGCACGTCCTCTCCCGTTAATGCGGCAGGTAAATAATCAACTAACAGTGAATATTATGTTAGCGCGATCTGCCTTATTACAAAACCTGCCATTACTGTGCATTTAGGCGACCATGATGAGACAGACAGAGTCTGGCTGGCAGTTCTCGCTGCAGTCTACCGTTAGCGTCTCCTTTCAGGCCAGGATAGACGAATGTCACCGAGCAGTGACTAAGTTTGTGGTCAAAGGCTTGCACCCATTTGCCACAGCAGATGCCCCCGATTTTCGGTAAGTGAATGTGTTTAATTGTAGGCAGGGACATTACTGGATATTCTTGTGTAATTGCTACAGAATAATTTATGTTATACTTTGTTAATGCTACAGAAGAATATTTATTTTATTATTTTACATTTACAATTTTCCCTGGGGACCCTGTGACACCCCATTGAAGAGCCGTAGGCTGTGGATCTCTTAAGATCTCACTGTTGGGTTTGTAAGGCCATGTTACTCCTAAATTTCTATCTTGTTCAAAGAGAAGATATAAAACAAAGTTCTAAGCTAATCGACCTTAGTGTTCTCCTTTTTTAAAAAGAATCGATAAGAGAATCGATAACGAATCGAAAAACAGAATCGAAAATGGAATCGGAATCGCAAAAATCTTATCAATACCCATCCCTACTCATAATCACTTAAAGTAAAGATTTACCTTAATGTAATGTTCAAGTTTGTCTTTGTCCATAGCAAGTGTTTGTGCCAGGGTCCTAAAGTCCAGGTGGTTCTTCCTCATGAGGAACATTTCACGTTGGCTCTGTGCAAGAAAACACCAAAACACATAGAATCACCTGTTGATATAAGTAAAGTTTTTAATGCAGGCAACTGTAACTGTTCCCAAAGGCCAATTCCAGGTATGCTATCATATTTTTCAATATACAACTACACAGAATGTTATGAACGATTTACTTTATTGACAGTTTCGCTCGAGGCTTCAGAAAGAGGACTGAAAGAGAAAGAGATCGGGTGAGGTCACAGCGATGAAGTACATCTATTATATACGGTCTATGACAGCACACCACCAGTGTGCTATCTGTGGGGAGGCGAAAACCAACAAATGGATCAATTCTATTCGATTTTATTTATATAGCGCCAAATCGCAACAGCAGTCGCCTCACAACACTTTATTTTGTCAGGACAACAATACAGAGAAAACTGCATCAGTCAAACAACCCACTATGAGCACTTGGTGACAGCGGGAAGGAAAAACTCCAGCAGAGCCAGCCTCACAGACTGAGGGAGGGGCGGCCATCTGAGCAACCGGTTGGGGGGTGAGTGGAGGAAGACAGGAAAAAAACCCAAACTATGGAAGACAGCCAGAGTTTGATGCTTCCTGTCTGGTGCCTGAACTTTTCCTTTAACTTTGTTGTATATTTATTATAAAAATGTATCATTTTTATTCTTAATCGTGCTGTAAAACAATCATTTGTTTTGATTTGTGGGATCACAAAGTATGTATCTATCCACCCATCTATCTTTCTTCCTGACATCTAAGTGGTTCATTTAAAGGAAACAATCGATGTAACATTTATGAGACATTTATGAGAGCTCAATCAGCCACAATAATAAAATCATTGACGGGTGACGTGAACAACAGCCATCACTGTGTTCCAGTGCTGAGTCCTGCTGGGAAAACCTTGGTCTCGACAAGTTTTACCACCCAATCAAACACTGCGGCAGACAAAACACACTCCAATGGACAACAACACTGCTCAAAGGTAGCAGCCTCCCTCAGCAGGACAAGACAGCAGCAGCACATACAAGCTCATGAACATAACAAAGCCTCCAACTGGACGTGCCAGAACAAGTCCGATCCAGTAACTTACTAAGCCTTCAGACCCAACAGGACACCCCCGGAGGCTCTGTGCCCCAGTGGTTCGGAGCTGTTCAGTGAGTTATGGGAGACATGCATAATATAAGGCAGGTACTTTTAACTCAGTTTTGGTCTCCACCAGTTCTACAGTGGCTTCCAGTTAGTTCTAACTTTGGCCGTCAGGTGCAGGGCAGGTCACTTACACACTGGTCTTGGTACTCGGGGAGTTTGCTCGGGAAGAACTGGCCGATTTTTGACACGGTGTCAACCATTCCCCAGCCCTCTTTGAGCATCCACATAATGACCTAGAAGGAGACACAGGAATCACCAGGAGGTGAATGTTCATGAAGAAACAACCCCATTTCACATTCCTGTACATGCTTACTGGACCACTAGTTATTTCCCTACCATGGTCTTGATTCCAAACATGATCTTCATGTGTTTGATGGCAGGCACCAGTCTGGGTAGAAGTCGGTACATGGTTTCCAGAAACCCCATCACCCTCTCAAAGTGCTCCAGGTCCCTGCTCTTTACGATGGAATAGACCTGAGCAGAAACAACGCGCAGCCTCCACGAGTCTTCCAGACTCAGAGGCTGGGAGTCCACATCTGGCCAGCTGGACGGGTCCAAAACTGTGAGCACACAAAATGAAGCCAGCATGTCACAAGCTAACACAAAGGCATGAATACATTTGTTCCTAAGACTTTCTTTATCTCTGCAGTTTGAGATTAGCGTTGCAATTTTCATGTATATGTTTCTTCTACATCAGTATAAAAAAAACACTCAGACAAAGGTGTTCAATAAAATTTTTGTTGTGTTAAAACTTTTTATTAAAATCCCCAGAACCAACCTTGTTGTATATCCATCATCTTGTGAGTCCAGACATGCTCTATGATCCACACAGACAGCTTAGAGAAGCTGTGCATGCGCCCAGCCCGCAGCTCTCCTCCCTCCATGGCTCAGCTCTGCGGAGGGAGACGGAGGAGAGCATCAGCCCGCTGCACCTCCTTAAACCCCTGGACCACCACAGCTGGACATGTACCGGCAAGTTGAGGGTGTTCCGGATCTGAACATCCCCGGCTCTCAAACTGTTACGTTTTTTTTTAAAAAAGGAAAAAAAAAAGTTGCAAATAACTTCCTTTGCGTGCCTTTATTTAGCATTTCAAAATAAAGGCTTAGGAAGCAAGAAACCCCGTCTCTCTCTGTAACACAAAGTGTGTCATATTTGCTTCATATTTGAGTTTTTGAGACTTCTTCATCGGTGTGATTTTTTTTTCCCTCCTCGAAAAACTAATAGACTGCACAAAGATGCAGCAAACATGATACCAGGTAACCCTTTAAAACCTGAACCATAAAATAACAGCCAGAAATCTTTAATTTTTTGATAATGGAGTGTTTGTTGAACCTTTAGACAAAATATATCTAAAAATATATCAAATTTTAATCTGCATATATGAGTTTTAATTTGTATCACATTTGCTACATTAGCCATGTTTGCAATTTAGTCATTAAAAATATGTCATGCAATTCATATCATTTTTTGAGGGTAAAAAAGTCACACCGATGATGTACAAGTCTCAAAAACTCACGAAAATACGTATCAAATACGATACGCTTGGCTTTAAAAGGTTAAAAATCAAGTACAAGTTTTTTGTGAGAAGATTAAATAAACACTTGATTCTAAAATAAAAAGTAGTATTATTATCTGTCAACTATTTAATGGTTCAGGCTTTAAAGGCCTAACAGAAATTTACCTGTTTGAAGTTAATCTGCTGTAAAGTTGAACACAGTACAATATAAAATAAAAAGGAGAAATAAATGTTAAAGCAGTATATGGATATATATAGATATAAACTGATGAATATTAAGGTGTTTCCATCTTTCTTCAATGAGTTTATACGTTATTAAATTTTAACTAACTAGTTAACTGTAAAAAAGTTGCTCAGAATCATTCATCAATATTTAATTTCCTATGATAATTAATATATATGCAGCCAATAAATGTGTCTAGTGATTCTATTTGTTTGTTTTTATTACAAAACATGTTTATGCAATGCAATCATCTGACCTGAGCCACAGTAACCCTCATGACTCAGGACACTCACACATGCACTGTATACTCAGATCAAGTCCTTTGCACTACTTCTGAGCACTTTGTTCTCCCGTGTGTGCCTTTTCTATTGGCCATAATTGGCCCATATTTCGTTGTACATACACAATGACAAAAAGGGCTGTTCTATTACATAGGTAAGCGTGTGGACTTTTATTGTGAAAGCGTGGTTGACCAGGAAGAACTTTACCGGAGCCGTGAATGTCTCTGCCCTGACTTCACCCTCCAAACTATGTGGTCTTGTCTAATCCACAGCGGAGCTCAGACGGTTCTATGAGGTAACGGGAGGCTGCAAGGCCTCGTTTTTGTTAAATATTGCGCCCAGTCAGTGCTGACAGTTATCTGACTTTTTATTTTTATTTACTGTTACATCAACATGCTAACGACCTAGCTTCAACAGCTCACGGTCGCTCTTGAAGTGGCGCGCATGTTTCGTTGCACCTGGACAAACCGCGAGGTGGTGTCTGACTTAGCGCCAAACAGGTGGTACTCTAATTTATGTGTGCTGAGGGTAATATTAAAGAGCGTGATGTAATAAATCACACGGCGATATAAACAAGTTAAAGGGTGGCTGCTAATGCTAGCAGCAGTTTGTAGCTCTTGGGTATAAGCTTATATTTCAATGACAGAGCTTACCATCGGGCTCGCTGCATCAAACGGTGATGCTTGAAAATATAGAAGGCCATTAGAAAGACTTACCGGACGTGTTAGTTGCAGTCATTAAAATAAAAAATGTGTCCACTAAACACTTAAAAAGATGTAAAAAAAAAAAAAAATTCCAAGTTGCGGCCCTCTCGTGTTAGCCGGTGTCCGCCATCTTTGTTTTGGTTCGAAAACACAGGTGCGACTTGGGAAATTGAGTTCTTTTTTTTTTATTCTTCATGACGGCACCAATACCAGTTTAGCAGTGTTGTTACGGCCGCTTTAGTTTTTTATTTTTATGGTTACCTGTGTGAATGAGAGGAGGAGAAGATCGGAGAGTTTAATACTTGGGTAGTTTCCAAAGCCTGTACAGTACACAGGGAGGTGAAGAAGAGCGTACAGGTAGGGTGGAGTGGGTGGAGGCGAGTGTCAGGGGTGACAGAAGGAGAGCAGTGCGACTTAGAAGGTGGTAGTGAGATCTGCTGTATGGTTTGGAGATGGTGGCACTAACAAAAAAGAGGCATGGGGATGCTATAGATACGGTGGCAGATGTGATGATCTGTAGTGACCTCTTAAAAGAAGGAGACAAAAGAAGATTGAGGAGCAGCATTTTAAACCTTCTTACTGATGGAAGTCAACACAGTCTCAAAAGATATCTTTGCTTGTTCTGACTGACCTAAATGCCCTCCTTTTGTCTCTTTGTCTCAGTCCCACCATGAACACATCCTCAGTGTCTCTGCTCCAGCTCTCCTGGACCGGGTTCAGACTGTATGCATCTAAAGGCCATCGCTCTGGAGCCTTGAGCCTGATGGCAACAGCTTCCACCCGTCTTCCATACATCTCACCTTGTAGACGCTCCTTATCCAGCAACGTCAAAGTGCGCTCCTACCTGCAGTACGTCAAACGCAAGATCATATCCCCCCCCAGTCCTCCGTACAGCCATGTGTGTCAGGTAGGGGACCCAGTGCTGCGTTCACATGCAGCTGCTGTGGACCCTTCAGCTGTAACGGGACCTGAGATCCAGCGTGTCATCAAAACTATGGTGGCAGTAATGCGGAAGCTTGAGTGCGTGGGACTGAGTGCGCCTCAAATTGGGGTGCCACTCCGGATCCTGGCTCTGGAATATCCCCAAAAAATGTTTGAAGAGAGCTCGCCTGCCACGAGGGAGGTCCGCGGTCTCTCCGTCCAGCCCCTAAGGATCTTTGTGAACCCACAGCTGAGGGTGCTGGATGGTCGGACGGTGCTGTTTCAGGAGGCCTGTGAGAGCATCTCGGGCTTCTCTGCCACAGTTCCCCGCTACCTGTCTGTGGAATTGTCTGGTACGCATGTTTAAAGCTTAACAGTGACATATCTCATTTAAGAGAGTCCACAGTTGTAAGGTGTGCCTTTGTCTCAGGTTTCTGCCTTCTCACCCTGCAGGTCTCAATGAAACTGGCGAAGCTGTAACGTGGCAGGCTAGTGGCTGGTCGGCCCGGATTGTCCAGCATGAGATGGACCACCTGGACGGGGTCCTCTACATCGACCGCATGGACACAAAGACCTTCATTAATATCAACTGGCAGGCACACAATGAATAGAAAGTGAACACCTGCTCAGGGCGGACTGACTAACTGAGGATGGCCAGAGTCTTTGCTGCACACCGTCTCTGATGCCACTCTGTACGTGAACGTGTCTTCTGTGAAACTCTAAAAGAGGCAGTTTCTGTGGACCACAGATCTGTACTTTGACAATAAATGCTGAAAGGATGCAGAATGGATCTTTAAATGTTGTTACCTTCCATCATAGTGAAGAAAAGACAGGATTGGACATGACTCAGTTAAAAGGCCCTAACAGCTGGAACACCAAAACACTGATGTGGGCTAAAATATTGCTGCATTATAAAGCGTGGAAACTGGTTTTCAACACATAAGCAATTATTTGTGTCATTAAAATGTTCATTATAGAAGTTATGAAAGCTGTTTTTTTTTTGTCTAGAGGATACCTGAGGGGGTGTGGTACGAAGCAAGATGAATGACTTAGCCAGCTTTGTCAAGCTTAAAGAGTTTTCTGTGTCACAAAATTGTCTCGCTTCTGTGCTAAACCACCGTGGTTATGATGAACACATAACCTGAGTTTCAGTTTAAAATGAACTGAATTTGAATTAAAATGTGCAAAAATCACCAACTTTCCAACAGTTTAACGTTTTACTTTTATATTTTTATATTTTGATAGCGTCCCTGTTTGGAGTAGGGCACATTCGCAAGGATCAGTTGTGGAGGGAGGAGTCACATGACCCCACAAACTGCCCCTTATTATGTGAGCACGCACCAAACCCGAAACAAAAAGGCTAGCTTAGCAAAGTTGCTAACCACTGTGTTGTTTTCCTTCGTGTTCAACTTCATTCATAGAATAACTCTCAGGCATTTAAAAAGTAAATGTGGGTAAATGCCAGAAGTTCCTCTAATGGCCACTGGGGGCTGGTTCCAAAAACGAGTCCATCCATATTATGATGTCATCTGCTGTTAAAGCAGTGACACCTCTGTGAGTGCACTGTAACATCATGACATCAACAACACTGGACAATCCTGCCTGCTGTAGATGAGTTGGGAAAATATAATATCAGAAGAAATTGTCAGAAAAAATGATCCTAAAAAACATTGTTGCTACTGTATGTTTAGTTATTTTAAGTGTGCTGTGAAGACAGTTGAGGGTTCTTGAGTGCCTGAAAAAGGACTAAGCAGCAACAAGTCCTGGCTACTTCGATCTTTGTCCAAATCTGAACATTTTCGGTTCCAAAAAAACCCCAATAACAAATAAACATAGTATCACTTTGAACCATAAGATGATGCAGAATGTCCAATCATGTCATCATGAGATATTCTAACATTAGTAACTCTATGTGCTAATGCAGCATTTGTCACAGTACAACAGCACAGACGGTTATGAAAAACAGAGACAGACTCGGATTAGTTATGAGACGTATTTAAAGACAGCAACACAAATTCATTTCAAACAGAAGCAAACGTAACGCTCAGTGAATTACTGCAGGAAAAGTTTCTGGTAGAAGGCTGACACCGGGTGGTTGCAGAATGTTTTTACAGAAAGAAATGTTATCCTTTTGCTAATAATGATATTGTTTTTGCTTCGTGTATGAAAATCACACAGACCCATGACCGCCACCGAGGTCGGCGCTGCTGTGCCGTGCAGCTACATTTCTGGGAAAGGTGCATTTCAGGCTACATTGCAGGATTAGCAGAGTACAATGCAGTTTGACAAATCATTTGGTGTAAACAAATGTTTGTCTTAAACGTGGAAAGACTCCCTTAAAGTGTTCCTGAGATGTTGCATTAAGGCAACAGTGGAAAAGCTAGGGAAAAAAAGCTTCCAGCTGCCACTGACATTTCAGAAGATGTGTTTTAGACAACAGTGAAGTCACCTTAAAGGCAAAAACAAGCACTGATTTCAGCACTCGGCCAAATGATTACTCAAGAAAATAACTTCATTGTTACAATAATCATTAGTTTCAGCCGTTTTTCACCTTTCATAGCAAATTACAAAAAAGGAAAAAAAAAAAAAAAATGAGGAAAGCCACATAACCTGCCAAAAAGTAATGTTTGAAAACATCTCTAATACAGAAAAATGAAGGTTCTTAGTGTTAGTTATGAAGCAATTACATTTTAAGTGCTGTGACTGATTTTTTTGCACATTTTATATTAAATCATACCCACCACACCGCGGTGATCCAGCTAATTCATCCCATGTAACACACGTTTACCACACATACACTTTAATGGCACATTGACCTTTTTTTACTGCAGGACACAAACATAAAACACATTTGCTTCACGAGTTACCACGAAGCGACCCGCGAGCACAAAACACACCACACAGAGGCTACATGCAAATATCAAATAAATGGCACAATGGCAGAACTTCAAGGCAGCGTTTTCATTTCCAGTACGCAGATTTAAGGCACTGTGACTTTTGCTACATGCATCTCGTAAGTGCAAAGCTTTTCAGACCTTTATCACACAGATGTTGACTGGTCAAATGTTTGGCCGCAGCTGCATGTAAGCGGATTTCTGTACCAACAGGCACTACATAATTCATTTCCACAGTATCTGCACAGGACCAGAGGCTTTCTGGAGCACCACTTATCACAGGAGGAGCACTTTCCCAGCTGTGTGCTGCGATGGAGTGACTGGCAGGATTTCGCCATGCTGCAGGATTTCAAGTGGAAGACTCTGCACTCGTGGCACAGGATCTGAGGGTCTGGATTGTTGAGATTGCAGCATTCGTGGTAGGCGATGGCAGGAGGGAGTGCAATTATTGATGCGGGATCTTCACTCAGAGGTAAGGAGCTCACTGCTGCACTGCTGCCGATGAGAGTGGGTGATCTGAGGCCTCCACTCTGCGTTTTCTTCACTTGTTTCACGTTGTGGAGACTCTTTCTGCAAATCTTAAGGACCGCACAGGTCTCATCGTGCAGGGTTTTGCATTCAGAGCAGTAAGAACAATAATCTGAGTTCTGGACACAGCTGCAGAGGTTGTAGTTGCCATCCTCGCTCTTCAGAGCCTCGATTGGATCTACCTGCAGACTTTGAGGCTCAGAGTTCGTTTCACCCAGCCTCGTAGCACCAGGGGAACGCCAGCTTGGCCTCTTGCTGTCCGAGGAGTTTCTGCTGGTGAGTAGCTCTCGTGGTGGGAATGATGCTGTTGTTCCGTTGCTGTGTGTTTTGACAGTGGTGGGTGATACGTCGTCCATCGTTGTCCAGATTAAAGAGCAGGGACTCTGGTCATTGTTGACAACCATCTGCGACTCCCCTTCATTAACCGGATCAGAGTACAGGTCCACGTCACCATCGGGCTGCTCCATCAGGGCCTCGCCGACTTCCAGCATCTTCTTGGTGTTCTCTACAGCAGCCTGTAGGGAGACATAAGCAATGAAGTCTATTAAGGTTTTTTTTTTTGTTTGTTTTTTAATCCTACTGTTGCATTTATTAGCAGGAAGAAGAAATTGACTCTTTTCTTTGCTAAACATTTTGCCTCACAGTACACCCTCCTGGAACAGACGTAGTACTACAAAGCAAGATTAGTGAGTTAGTGAGGCACGTTTTCTCAGATTTTAAGGGGTGGAAGTTAAAAACAGCTTGCTTGAGGGAGACAATGAAGCGATTGGCTGCACCAAGGCTGAAAAAAAACAAAAGATGTCAACATCACATACCTGCAGGCCGTTTCCTCGCTGCCTCTCCATCACTGCGCTCAGCTCCCACTGGGTGTCACCGCTGTGCTTCCCCAGCGCTGTTGTAAGAAAGTGGCACTCGCAGCGGGCCAGGAAGAAGGCACAAGACAAACGAAGGAGGGTATCCGAAGAGGTGGAGTTCCCTCTGTGCGTCTGGAGATGGAGCTGCTCAGATGATGACGCACTGAGCTCGTACCCTAACAGGTTGAACAGGTTCTCGATCTGTGCCGTCGACAGCACCGGGGTGATGTAGTGCGTGAATGTGCCGGAGTACATCTGGGACACAAAATGTCAAACTTTAAAATCAGATTTCATCATTTTAACTGAACACGTGAACTTTTTTCTCCTTCTGGCCCACCTGGATTACATTGTACTCCTTCCTCCAGGGACCCAGGTACAGGTTCAAGGCTGCTTGCTCCAGCACCTCAAAAGCTTTAGCCAGGCCTTGCAGGCCTCCTCTGGTTCCAACTTGTCTGCTACATCCTGCTGCTGTGACTGCCTTGAGCGACTCCTCCATCACCCTCAGTGGATCCACACCTAGACAGTGGATCTCCTGAGCATTTCCCTCCTTCATAAGTCCCTCCACCTTTCTCCACAGCTCCTCATCTCTGCACGGCAGACTCGAGCCCTGTTCCACGATTTGGCACTCCAAACTGCGATCGTAGGCGCCCGTGAGATCTCTCTTCCGGGAGAAACTCATCTCTTTCATCCATTTATTAAGAGAGAGAAGGAGACAAAAATAAACCAAGATGATCCTAATAACTGATTCACACTTTTTTTAATTAATTTTTTTTTCTTATTGCAGTGCATCGACCTAATAGTGCCAACTGTCAACGGGTGTCACTGAGGGCGTGTCCTGTGAATTGAATTACACCTCATTTCATTCCAAAGGGATTGACAGGAAGTGGAACCTCCCACAGACTGTTGCAGCGCCACATCAGAAGCACTATATTTCTCTGTTCTGTTAGAAACTATTCAATAAAGAGTTACAGTGTTACTACAGTTACACACACACACACACGTGTTTTCCAGGTTCCTGCTATGTCTGCAGCACATGCTGACGTAACTGTGGCCACTGGAAATAGGAAACATTTCGACCTTTAGCCTTACTAAATAACAAACTCTGTATCAGCTGCGACTCGTTTTGAGCACATGTTAATAACGAAAGTGAAACTTTACCATAAGTGAAAATAAGTTGACTCACTTTGTGTTTTTACATCTACCAAACTTTAACGTGTTTTTCAGGGAACATCGGGGAACTTCAAGCTCATCAGTGAGGAAAACGAGAACCCCCCTTTATCAGCCCCACTTTAGCATTAGCTTAGCCGCGCCTGCTACGTTAGTTACCCAAGAGAACTTACGGGTCGGACAGTGAACGCCCCCCCGCCCCCCCGCACATTGTAAACCGGCTTGTTTTCCTTACTTTATCCAGTTTGCGGTGAAGTGGCGCAGGGGAGCTTGGCACCGAGCTGTTCTTCAGTTTGGCCGACATATAATCCGTCGACGAAAGCGAAATCAAATTTTAGCTGCCTTCCAGTGTGATGTCAGTCTCAGTCTGTGTGGGAAAATACCCAGGAAGTGCGAGGAAGCGGCTGAACCTCCCCAAAGAAGATGTACATTTTTCATATTAAGAAGACATCTATGTCGTTTTGAAAACACGCCGAATTACACATACGCTCCCGATAAACTTGTAAACGTAGCGATTTGAGTTTTAAAATGTGTGTTTTTAAGCCAAAGCGCGAGGCAATAGAAAACCGGTATAATTTGTAGGAAAACTCGGACTGAGAGAACATCAAGAAGGTATGTTCGTAGGTATGCGAAGCTGACATAACGCAGCTGGTTACAAGTGGGCCAGTCCGGCTTTGTTCGATATAAAACGTTCTGACACACAGACTCACCTGTTCCTGGCAAGTAATCAGCTGTTTTGGCGACTCCGGCCGCACGACAATCCGCTCGATTATCTGGGTAACGTAAACATTGTCACGTGGCACGGGATTTCCAGTTTATACAGGGTGTGTTTGGGACCTGTGCCTGGATGTGCCGTAAGGTGGGTGGAAATACTGGAAAGATTAAATTAAAAGAAAAGTGATGTAAAACGGGCTGAAATACAGAAAAGGTGGAAACAGCGAGAAGCTGCAAAGTGTGCTACCGAATAAATCGATTAAATCAAGTTTTCCTGCGTGTAGTTTCAGCCACGAGATGGCAGCATTTCACCTGCTGCGGCAGCCTCACCTCTGCATGAACCGCTGACACGGAGAAGGGTCTGGCTGCTGCAGCCAGGTGCTCTTGCTGACACGGCACACACAGACACAAACACACGTCTTCCTGTCTTTGTGAGGACGTTTACTGACATGATCACAGGTGAGCAGCTAGTTTAAACTCTTTAGCAGAGTTTTTCTGGTGTGATGGGAACATATCCATACATCATAAAAATAAATTCTAAAAGCATTTGTTCTGTGGTTGTTTTTAGGACGGTTTTAATGTGTTTCTGCTCATATCTAGTTCTGAGCAATAGATTTGTGAGAAAAGTATTAATGTTGTATTGTACTAACGAAATATAATTCCTGAAAATATACCACAAGTTCATCACCCAAAGTGACAAGAGGCCACAGAATGTCCCAATCAAGGCTGTAAATTCTCTGTCAAAATCTGGTAACACCTTCGGGGTTTTGTTTGTTTTGAGCCCATTTAATGCAGAGTTCAGATTAACATAGACCGTATAAAACAGATGGACGTAACCATAATCTCTGGTTAACAAAAACCTTTTTGTGAAGCCTTGAGATGAATGTTTTTGCTGCTCCCATCTTAGTTTGCCACAATCTGACATCACACACGGGGCAGACCTGACTGCTCACTCATAAAGTGGTGTACTTATGAATGAACAGCCAGGCCCATCATGGAGCATATGCTGCTTTACCACCGTTCTAGATCATTATGTGCAATATTATGTTGAATTCAGTAGTAACTTAAACTGGTCATCGAGCCAATAAACTGACTGCCTGAATCAGTGGTCACAAATCTGAATTTAGCCTCACCCCTGAAAGGTGTCCTCACTCTCAGTACATGTTCCCACTTCCCACATTTAAATCTCTCCACCGGTCCTTTCAAATTTAGCCGTGCGAGGATATACACACACGGAGACAGAGTATGGGCGTGGCTTCAGTGACCCCGTGGAGAAGGGCGGACCCGGGATCCTTTAAAGCATCCCGGTCGGGCCAGGATGCTCTGCACAAGCCAGCAGCTTCACTTCGCATCGAGAGAGTCAGCCTCCACCCTCCATCCTCCACCCTTCATCCTCCAGCAGGTCTGTGCAGCTACTATCGGCATGTCGAACTCGGACAGGGTTGTGTTAGCTCTAGGAGGAGCGGGAAAAGTGGGCTCCGGGATCGTTAAAGGACTGCTGGATAAAGGTAAGCTTCTCTGTAGCTCGAAGGACATTTGGTAGGGAAAATAAACTGAGTGAAATAGAGGAGGACAGTGAATTGTTAATGTGATAAATCTTTGGGACATCTATGCGTTTTTACGCGCAGGTATCTTTCCCCTTGGCTTTTACGCGTGAGGAACTCCATCATTATAAACCGCACTGTAAACACTTTACGGGCATTTTTGTGCGGTATGTCCACTTTGATTAAAAACAATTATTACTTATTTATACTTTGTACTTATTATTATTGTTTTATTGTGTCTGAATTATTAGACGATTAAATAATGACACGCCATAAGTGATCCCCCCGCGTGCGTAAGACTGCCGGTCCACTGTATTGGGGTTTCTATGCCACGCTCTACACAGACAGGTCCGCTAATCAGATTTTTATGAGGGTAAAAAAAAACGTAACATACTAATGGTGGCAACATTTGAGTGCGCAATGTGACAACTGATCTACCAAAAATCCCCTTTGACTCTCATAAAACTAAACTGCAACACAAATTATCTATAGTTGATAATAAAATGTTGGATTAATAATCATAGACGTGTCAAAAACAGCAGGCTGATCAGCCTACTGTACAGCTTCCTTTAATCTTCCTTTAATCAAGACCTAGGGGGCGTTACCAATATGACACAATGGAGTTCTCATAATAATGCTTCATTGTCAATAAAAGCATGTCCCATCAGGAAATCTTTGGAACAGTAAAGACAGAATAAACATTCTCAGGCAGGTGTGTGTGTGTGTCATTGTGTGTGTCATTGTACAGTTTGGCTTTGTCATATCTGGGATTGCTGTGTGGGTGGTTTTATCTGCACAGTCTCATAAAATCATATCTAAATTGATCTGAACTCCTATCATCATCACCTTAAACTAAATTACAGTTTATGGCGGGAGTTAAAAGAGCATAATTTCAGTTATTGGCGTGAGCTTCATCCCTGTTTGGATTCTGTTGTGTTCTTAAAGCTGAAATCCGTTGTGGGTATTTACCGTGCTGTGCCTCCAGGAAGGAAGAAGCTGAGATGAGAGGTTATTGGTTGCATGTTCACAGCTTCTTTTTTTGAACTGAGCAGTAAGTTATTGTCGACTTCCCGGTCAGATTTCACTTTCTGATGACCTTGACAGAAACAGCACAACAACACAGGCTTATTAGCAGCGGTTCACTCTGATGTGAGCGAGGTCTGTCCTACTGTCTCTGTATTAAAGGTCTCTGTGTGTTTGTGTGTCAAGGTTTTAAAGTTGCAGTGATCTCCAGGGACAGCAGCCGCCTGGAGAAACTCCGATCGTTTGTCTCTCCCAACACAAAGGATAACCTAACCACTATAGTGGGAAATGTGGGTAAGTCAGGTTACTTATCCTGCCCGTCTCTGCTCTGAGGATTGTTTGCCTTGTCCACAGCCCTCATCGCATAATTACTGATTCCTCCCCGGCAAAAACTTTAAATACAAATCCCAACTGTGTTTAGTCAGAATGTGCAAAAGAGAGCCTGCAAAGTATGGGAGTGGCAACATACTGCATCAGAGCTGCAATAAATCTGTAGAAACCCTCACATGTAGTGCAGCAGTGAACGCAATGTTGCAGAGTGAGAACTTAATATTCTCAGGTGGATACAAGCACCATAACTGGCTCATATACTCTTTTATCAGAAAGCCGGTTAGAGATCTGAAAATGAAAGACTGATTTTCTGTTTTGATTTGGTTTTATTTCCAAGATGGTCACCAACTCTGATGAGAAAATCCGATTTTACCATCATTCTTAGTATCAGGTTGTTTGTGTGTATGAGCTATCTTTAGAAAATACTCAAAAACCTCTTTGCGCCATTTTTTAACAGTGAGCTCAGGAATAAGGGTGTACTAGAGGCAGTACTTATGTTTCAGCCACATCACCTGGATGAACTCCAGGCACTCCTCCTGGCACTCCTCATTACTAACTTTCTGTGGGGCCATAGGTGAGAGTTAGAGCTGATCATCTACTCATCAGAAGGTGGGTGGTTCAATCCTGGCTTTTCCAGTCTCCATGTTCAGCTTGGACTAAAGCCCAGATTGCCAAATTGGCACATACCACTGGACTGTTTGCTCAGTAATGGAGCGCAGACACTGTCTTGTGCAGGTTCACGCTCCACAAGTTAGAGTTCGGTTCATACAGGTTAAAGCGAAGCTGCATGAAGTGTGACCCTTCAAATTTGTGGCAAGTGGAGCTGATGTTCTAAATTCTTATTTCAGACTCAGGTGGTCCAGCTTGCATGAAAATTTAAAAAGTCTGTACTCGTTCACTCACACAGTCTCCAACTGCTCATAGAGACTGTCTTTAGCAGTAATGGTGCAAAGCCTGTGAGCTAGTTCAGGCAGGCAACCTCAGGCACACCAACACGCCTGCCTCTCCTCACGTCCAACACCAAACACACCCTCTCTGTTTGGCGGCTAATTTAAGCTGCAGAATTTTCCATCTGAGCCTCTGACACGTCAGTGCTGCCCTGCATCACCGCCTGCTGGTTCATCCCCTCGTATTTGTACTGACTAATAAGCTTAGAGGCATGACACCAAACTCTAACTGTTCTGTTATTAGAACAAATCAATCATTTCAAACTGCTGTAATTGCACAGTCGTAGTTAGAGGGGTGGATTAAACCCAACCGACCTCCTGTCTCAGAAGTCTGTAGGCTTGTATTCATGTACAAATCCTCCACCGTACAATGTGATAAAGTTCCCATTTCTTCTGTCATCATTTGTCTGCATCTCAGCGACTGTCTTAAAAATGATTTACACATCACTCGATAGAGGAGCCTTTCCTTCTAAAGAATCTGCTGTTGAGTTGCGTGTGGAGGTGTGCGGGGTCAAGTCTAGGAAAACTGTTTAAATGTTCAAACATGCATGACTTGTTTATGCATTCATCTCTAGGAGGTGGCATTATTTCAACATTCTTTAAGCTCAACTATCAGAAAAGATAGGAACTTCTATCCATGAGCACATCTGTGCACTCTGCTCCTGCTACGAGATAAATGCTGACCTGATAACTGCTTGTTTGGGTTTAGCAAAAGACTGCACCTTGGGGTAACGAACATCACTGCATCTTAAAGAAAATAAGAGTCAGGAGTGACGTCCACCTCTGCCGTAACCTATCAAGTTCTTTGAGGATACTGGGGTTTGTGCGTCCTGTGCAAAAAGGAACGTTAATGGTGATTTGTTATTTTCAGACTTAGTCAAATGGACTTACACCCATAAACACACCAAAAATTATTACGAAAATTTGACTAATAGTTGAGATGGCATCATAGCAGCAGGTGAGGAAGGTGTTTATCTCCTACTGCGATGTATTATCAGAGTTTTGTTATTCCCCAGTAAGGCTGAAGTTCTATATCGATGCCAATTCTCTCCTGAAGTCCAGCATCTCTGTTTTCAGGCTCAGAGGAGGAAGCCGAGCAGGTGAAGCAGGCCCTGCTGAAGGAGGTGGGGAAAGTCACCGACATAGTTTCCTCTCTGGGCTTCAGCTGGTGGCAGGGAGGACCCCCACACACCCAGTCCCTCAAAGATCTACACTGGGTCAGTGCACACACACTTTCCAATATACTGATTTGATTTCTTCCCCCTCACTTTAAACTCAAGCAAGCATGTATACACTTACAGGAGAGTCATTGGGGTGCTGTGATATTTCCTTTCTTGTGAAATCTGCAGGTAATTGAGACGTTGCTTTTCAGCACATTTGTGTCATGGAAGGCCTTCTACCCCTTGGTGAGGGACGACTCCAACTGTACCTATACGTTCATCACAGGTGAGGCATCGCAGACAGCACCCTCCATCACCACGACGTCCACATTACAGAGAAACGCAGTCGTATTGCTGATGTAGCCTATGTCTCCTCTCCTGTGTGTGTTTGCTCAGTGGGATGAGGCGGTTCGTGTGTCGCGTAGTGCTACTTTGCCTTTGTTCTACCTCTCTCTACTAGTACTGAGGTAGCATCTGCCAGACCTCAGGACGGCGTTGCTGAGCTCTGCTTCACCGATGCTTTTTCTCTCTCTCTGTGACTTTGCTCAGAAGTGATTGGGCAGCGTGGAGATTGTTTAGGCACGCATGTAGTGGTAGCTGGATGGTAGCACTACCATCTTTGGAACGATTCAGTTGATAAATTTACCAAAAGGATCAGAGAATCAACAAGTTTTTTCTCTGGCTGAGCGGTTTTGTTTTCTCTCTTTATTCTCTCTGTCCACTTGGGGTCAGCAAAACAGCTGCCATGCTATTTTACACACTGCATGTTCTCCCACTCTGACAGACTCGCTGTGTCCTTGGGTGTACCCTGCCTCTCGTGCAGGGTCACCTGTGATAGCTGCTCGCCTTGCATTCCTGGTGTGTGTTTATGTTGTGTTTTGCTGCTTTGCCACAGGAGGAGCAGGAGAGAAGCTGCTGATGCCTGGTACAGGCTTCCTCACAGTGGGCGCTGCCAGCACCCTGGCTTTCTGCCAGGTACTCCGCGAGGAGTACCCCGAGGTGCCCTGCAAACTCAACCAGGTGAGATTCCAACGGGATTACACAGCAGGGCCTCAGATAAACTGCACAGAGTCGGCTAACATGACTCATGACCATTTAGACTTGACCAAAAGAAGTCAGCTTGCAGCTCAATTCACATGCCTGCCTCCACAATCATCTATGTATGTAATTCTCTCTGCTCTCTAGTGTTCACACGCACAGCCCTGAATTTCTTTGGCATTTGCTCACTCAGGGGAAATCCGTAATACTGACACCACTTTACCACCCATGCAGATTCAGTTCTTCCTTGGTGCCTTTGTGAGAACCAGCTCACATTTCACCACATTCAAACATTACATAACCTTATTCTGTAATCTTGCATGACAGAAGTTAATCAGGCATTTTATCTAAATAGTGCCTTTGTGCAAACATGCATATTTAGTCAGGAATATGCAAAAAGCTTCATGAACTTGGCTGCTAGAAAAACAACTTTGATGCAGTCAGCCCTTATTAATCAAAAACTTTACCTGATCTCCTGTATAAGGTCAGAGAAGTTGATCTTTTAATTACGCCTGGCAAACTAGATGAACTGCTCGTCTCTACCTCCATGATGTCTCTCAACCTGATGCGTCAGATGTTTTCGTACATCTCAGAAATCGTCTTTGGAAACTGTTGAGAAGTGGACGGGGACTTAGTAGTTGTGAGATGATTGGATGAGCCATTTCACAACTAAAACTTGATCTTACTACCAGTTCAGCCCCTCTCCTCTTCTCTTCTGACAGGTGAAGATTAACACAGGTGTAGCCACTCCTGATCACATGGCCCCCGGCTTCCTCAACCATCTGGACCTGGGTGAGGCTGTTGCCGCCCTCATCGAAAGACGAAACACCTCCCACACCGTTTTCACCATCAACTGCCCTGCAGACTTAAAGAGCGTCCTTCTGGAGAGGAACCTTTAGACTCCCAAAAAAAGACCCCAGCTTCCTCCAGCATCTCCTGGACAGGATCGCACTGCTTCTTCTCCTGCGCACTCCAGAAATAATCTCCTTTGATTTCCTGTCATGCAACTCTGAAACCCATCCATGCTAGGCGTTGCATATTTTCCTTCCAGTTCTCACATCGTTAGCAAGTTTTCTCTCAGCATGTGCTTTTTATGGGATATGTAAGAAAACCAACACCTTCTCCCTATTATCTGTTTCTGTGCGTTGTTACATAGTCTGTTCTGCCAGCCGCATCAACAGAAGACGTGATACACAGCTCCTTTTTGGTATAAGTGTCATCTTAAGGCCAAAAAATCAGACAGAGCACATTGATAACGACTGTAGCCAAGTTAGCCAAGATCCCAACAACTGGTCCAAAATGTAAATGTATCTACAGGCCTAGACTGTACTCAGTGGAAGTTTTGACCACTACGCGTTCAACGGAATAATTTTTTAATAAGCTAGTTCTGCAGCAGCATGCACTCAGACAAGTGGCTGTTACTACCAACAAAACACCAATGTCCAAACATAGCGCTTAGGGAACAGACGCAAACATGCAAATAGCGCAAGACAAAAATCTTCTTTGTCTTCAATGAGGTCGCTGGGCCTCAAAGAAGCACTAAATGTAACTGTGTTTCCATGGCAACACCATGAGGCATCTCCCGGTACAGTTAAAAAGCTGAAGAGAACAAACTGTCACACTTCAGCCGTGCATGTATCTGGACAGACTTTAGTTCAGTATGCTTGAAATTTATCAACCATGACTAAAGAGAACGTGTTGCTACATGATGGAGTTAAAAAGTTTGCCATTGCTGCATCCACTTTCTCCCTCCCCTCTTGCTTCTCTGAGAGCTTCAGTGTTTCCCGGCGGTGTAATCGCACTTAACTCTGTGAAGTATCCTGATTTGTTTTAAAAGAGAGAGACAAACCTACATCCCACATCTTTTTGCCGACTTTCTAAATCATTTCAGAAGCTTTTAGATCATCCAGGAGACACTTTGTTTGCGGCGTGCTTTAAGTGAGCAAGTTCATACAACATGTCAGACTGCTGGTTTTGGAAAGCTCAGATACAGTCAGATGATCCAGCCATCAAAGTATAGCAGCTAAACTGGATGAAGATTGCGACATTTGCCTGGTTACAGATTCAGCAGCTTGAGCCATTTTAGCCTCTTTGTAGCGCTTATGCAAAAAAAAAGTTTTACAAACACAAATAAACAAGATATAGACAATACTGCTGATCCCGTGTACTTTTTTTTTCAGGTGTATCACTGCTCAGAGGTGCGGTGTTTCCTAGAAAACTTCCCTCAGCACTGGTTAGCATTGTGGCTTGTAGAGTGTTCTGCTTATCCGAACTCTCCGGTTCACCCCATAGTCCAAAGACATGTACAGTAAGTTTTAGTTATTCTAAATTGCTGTAGGTGTGACCTGTGGTTGCCTCTTACTCACTGTTAGTCATTATATGGAGCTCAGGGTGTACCCACCTCCTGTCCAGTGTCAGCTGGGATTGGTTAAAGCCTCCCATGAACCAAATCATCATAGATGGAAGAAAGAAGACCTGAACAGACTTCTCGAGGAATATCATGAATAGTTTCTGACACTTTCTGTTGGTTTCAATAGTTATTTTCTTTGAACCCTGACTTGGGTGAAATCAGTAAAGTAAGTAAAACAAACCAGGTTTAAGCCTGGGGTTGGACTCCTCAACGATGATGAGTTTAGGCCTCAGAGGTTTAAGGCAGCATTTTTCACATTTGTCCACCACGATCGACGAGACGGCATCACACCCATCTGGTTTATTCGTTTTAACTGGCTCGACATCACAAATGTTTGTGTCGATCCAAAAACTTCTAATTTACAGTCGTCAGTGCAAAACTTTAAAAACGAAAGTAACTTCCTGTGTCCAGTGTCTTTTTCTCCCCTCTTACTCTTAGCTTCCATCTAATTGTGAATACCGTTAATGAAACTCCCAGAGACAAAAAAAAATGAGCAGAAAAGAATATTTTTGTGTCAGTTTCATTTTAATTTACAGACACAGAATATCAACCAAAAGTTTTGTTCATGTCACTGAGTTCAGTAAAGAAAACCTGACTTAGTACTTGTTGGAGAAACCAAGCGCAGTGGTAAGATTTGCTTCTTGTCGTTGGCGGCAGGTCGGTACACATCTCAGGAGGGAGTTTGGTGCACTCCTCTTCACAGAAACTAAATCCTTCAGGTTTCTTGGCTGCCGCTTGGCGACTCAACCTTTCAGCTTCTTCCTCAGATTTGTGAAAGGATAGAGGTCTGGAGACTGGTTAGTCCACTCCATGACCCTAATGTGCTTCATACCAGAACACCCATCCATGACCATCTTCAGTGTCCTGGCTGAGGGTTCCACGGTGGTGGGAAGGTGGGAATGGAAGATTCTGTGCAAAGGTGTGCTTTCTACAGCTAACAAGCTGAGATCAGGAGAATCTGTAACTGATTTCCACATGAACACACTCTGTGGGAGCCAGAACCATAGCGTTGTCTGAAAGCATGAAAAACTTTATGTAATGTGCTTTTCAGGATTTTGGGTCGATATTCTGCCTCTGTCCATTAAAATGAAACTACCATAAAATTTAGAGACTGTTCATGTCTTTGTAAGTGAGCAAGTTGAAGTATGCAAATACTTGAGAGCATTTGAGTTGATGTTAGGGTGGGGCAGCCGGGACATATTTACATCAGGCCTAGCGTGACTCTCTGTCCCGTTCACAAGCACCAGCTCGACCCCCTGTGGGCCCCTTTATCTGCCAGCCATTATTTCAGACAGTGTGGCCCTTAAATAAACAGCGGATTGCGAGAGGGCATTGTTGTCTTGTATGTTGTCATGCAGACATGCTGGCTCGAGAATGTAAACTTCTCATGCAAACAAACAGATTTTTGCCAAGGATAACTGGAACTGGACCTGAAAGCAGAGAGATGAACGTTAGAGTAGGGTAGTAGTAGCCTCTGGAGGGGGCAGGGAGCCAGTGCGCCACAGTTTTTGTTATGAACTTGTCGGCTGACGGCTCAATTAGGCCAAATTATAATTAAGCAAAGGGAAACTCATTGGGCCCCATCTCCTCTTCTACCTCCCTCCTTTTCTCTCCCTTCTGAAAAGGACAAAAACGGTCAAATATGCCCACACAAACGGCCACGTTTGCTCTGCCGGTGACTCACGTCAATCTAATAGAAGAAGAAAACTGGCTTTTGTTTTAGGGGGCACGAGGGACCACAGTCTTCTGGACTGAGGAGCGGGCAGAATGGAAATGTGGGCGCAAAGATTAGAGGAAATGAGGAAATTTAACGAAGGAGAGATTTCAGCGGTGGAGCTCCGGCTTCCATTTAGAACCACTTTTAGTAGCAATAATTTGGTTCATAATGAGACCACTTGCTTAAGTTCACTCAGGTTTGGGGACATTAATCTATGCACAGCTCTCTGAAGGTCCTGCCACAGCATCTCAGTCAGGTTGAGGTCTGGACTTTGACTGCAGCACTTTGATTCTTTTCTTCAGTTTGCTCCAAGCTTTAGCTGTGGGACAGATGGCCTCACATTGGACTCCTGAATACTTACAGAGTTGTTCATGATCCACAGCTCATCATCCATCCACCACCATGTTCTTATCCTCCAGTCAAGTCGGTAACAGTCTTCACTTCTGAAGAGCACATGAAATCACAGCCCAACCAACCCTTTCACTGTCAGAGGATGTGCTATAAACCAGAACATGCTACAGTATTTGCAGGAATTTTTATTTTTTGGCTGTGGTGCAACAAGTAGAGCAGGTAATAAGTGAAAGGGCGGTGGTTCAATCCCCGGTTCCTGTAGTAAACACCGTCACCGATGAATCCCTGAGAGTGTGTGGTGTAGAAAGCACTTCAGGCAGGGACGTGAAAATGCCCCGAGTGCTCAGCTAGAGCAGGAAAGCACCAGTCCACACTATCATTTGCATTTTTGAGGATAAAAACGTTTTAATGATAAATGCCGGATAAATAGATTTATTTCGATAGTGCTGAACTGAGCAGGATAAACGGTTCCAGAAAAGCAGTTTGGTGGCGTGTCTCAAATTTCCATCTGCTTCTGATTAAACACTGGAGCGGCTGAGACGAGAGGAATTAAAATTTTATATCAGAAGTTAAAAACAAGCCTCGATCTTGGCAGCGCGCTGCTCTGCCTTTCGTGAGAGAGCGGCGAGACCTCACCGAAGCAGCGCTGCAACTTTCCATTTTTGACAAACCAACACACCGCATGTTGACTCATGGGGCGACACCATAGGCTGGTAGTTTAGTTGGAGAGGCAGGGGCTGTTTTTCCCTCCTGACATATCATCTCTCCCTGCCTGAGGAGGCACTGTGGAAAACAGGGTCAGAGAAGTCACCAGCCCATAAACACAGTGTCTGTGCAACAACAGCTGTCAGCATGCTCGATACTTTGGTAGTGATTAATATAGGTTTACTCACTGCAGAGGCTCGTGTCGCATCGACGGCCAGCTTTGAGGTGAGGGGAGCAGAGTCGTGCTATCTGCACCGGAGCGTGCTCCACAGCAGCAGCAGCGCGGCTCGTAAACACGGCTGTACGCCAGCGCTTCATACTAACCGTCTCCATTGTGAACTCATTGGTTCAAAATGTGGATTGTTAAAGTGGTTTACAGCGTGACAACAGACTGAGAGAACATCTCGTGACAGCAGCCGTGTTTGGTGGAGTCACTTAGACCCAGATTTGTATCAGGACCACAGATGACGATCAGGACGAGTTTTTACTCAGTAAAACATTCACACGAGAAAATCTTTTGCTTTGGGACCATCGCACTTTGACTCAAGGTGCGACGGTCTCTGGACCTGGTTATGTTTTGGGATTCTTGTTTGTTTGTGATTTTTATGGTGACCTAAAGTCATTAAGTCTCTTGCTGTTTTTGTGTTGTGATGAACGGACTGTACTGATATAGAACTGAACTTGTATAAACTTGAAAGGCAGGTCAGAGCTGTTGTAAGATCTAGCTTTTTTCATTTGAGGCAATAAGCCAAAATAAAGCCCATCTTATCAAAGCAGCTTTTTGAGACAGTAATCCATGCCTTTGTTACATCTAGGCTTTATTGTGGGGTTAGAGATGCGTCCATTAGGCGTCTGCAGGTTGTGCAAAATGCTGCAGCGCGTCTTTTAACTGAGCCCATTACCTCCACATTACCAAAAACTAAGTATAAATTTAGAGGTGACTGTGTTTTTGCTGTAGCTGCTCCAAAGTTGTGGAATGATCTGCCCGTGCACGTTTGGCAGGCCTCTTCTCTTTCTGAGTTTAAAACTCTTCTTAAAACATATTTATTTGCCTTTGGCACTCTTTAAGGGGTTGACTCAACTTGTTTTACTAAATTGTTTCATCAAGGAGCTGAGGAGCTCGCTGCCCTTGCTGTCTTGTAACAAAGGTTACGATTCATGTCCTGATTTTGTAAATGAACTGAAAATGAACTGAAAAAGGGGAAAAAAAACACTTTGTGGGAGCGAGAGGAAGCGAGTAAGTGGAGGGCATGCTGGGTGCTGCAGCGGCCTCTGACTGATTCGGAGTGGCATGTTGTTTTTTCCTCGAGTTTACAGGCTTCTGCTGTTATTCAGCCATGTGCCCATCACATCCTCCTGCTCGATCCAGGGTTCATCCTCACACAGACACCTAACAACCAAGTGACTTAAAAACCAAACTAGGAAAATCACATCAGCTCCAGTTACCACTGGGTGACTTTTGTTTCCCTCTGTTAATAAAGACCAGACATCTTCCAGGATGTATCACTGATTCACGGATCACTAATTAGAGGTTACCAACCTCCATATGGCTTCTTTTTTAAATTGCAAAAGCAGGAAACTCTCCTGCACGATAATCAATACACCAGATGTATGAAAACACACTGATCTTTCAACTACACTTTGAACCAGGCAAACGGTGCTGTGATAATCATCTGAGCTCATGCACACTGCTTCAAAAAGTTAAAGGAACATTTTAGGAGATGAAAAAATAAATCATGCTGGCCATCTTTACTGATATGGAGTAGATAATGTGTTAGGAATGAACAGATGCCACATCATTTGATGGAAATGAAAATGATCAACCTACAGTGGGGCCAGAATTCAAAGATATCAAGTAAGAAAGGATGTGGTAAGTTAGTCCATTTTGCCAACATGCAATTGCAGCAACTCAAAATGCCCCTCACGTGCTTGCATGCATGCCAGGGCACGCTCCTAATAAGGAGACAGATGGCATCCTGGGGATCTCCTCCCAGGTCTGGACCAGGGCATCACTGAGCTGCAACCTGACAGTGTTGGACTGACTGAAAGCTAATGTCCCAGAGGTGTTTTACTGGATTAAAGTCAGGGAGAGTAGGGGCCAGTCAACGGTTTTAATTCCTTCACCCTCCACAAACTGCCTGCATACTCTCTCCAGGTGAGGCCGGGCATTGTTGTGCCCCAGCCAGGACCCACTGCACCAGTGTAAGGCCTAAAAATAGGTCCAAGTATTTCATCCCGATACTGACACCGGCCCTATACAACTGCAAAACTAGTGAAAAACGTCAAGCGTCCTCCGCCTGGAAAACCAGCCATGTTTTGGGATTGTCTCATCGTTATCTTCAGTAACTTTGAAGCAGCTGAAATTGATTAAGCCCCTTAACTGAACAGATCAATATCCCAGAAGTTTAATTTGTTGCTGTACTTAAAAAAACAAAAAGAAAAATTCCTGTAATTACTTTTGAGTTAATATTTAAGCCACTGAAACTGAAGCGTAGCACAAACATTGTGAATAGTCTGTAGCACACAGCTACATTAGTGATATGAAAGCAAAAACAGCATAAATGTGGTGGAGAAGCCCAGTTTGGTGAGGCCGAGCAGACACCTGCTTAAGACGACGCGCCGGTAACTCTTCTAAATGAGTGAGTTAAAAAAATAATCCTTAGAGTTCGTACAAGAGTAAACTCCAGAGGTCAGACCCATTCTTTTCTATCAGACTGCAAATGTACTTATTAATGTTTTAAACTTGGACACTTGAACATGTGAAACTGACTTGCTTCTGGTGGTCATTAGAGGAACTGCAAGTTTTAGAGCTTCTCCTGAAATTTTACTTCAACGATTTCAACATGTTGTGTTAATACGGAGTCAAACATCTTTACACTGACAGAAAGGGAAGATTAACTCGTCCGGCCCACTTAAGATAAAAGTATGACATCATTGCTACGCTTGAGGTATCATGGAGACCACTCAAAGTCCTCAAATGCATTTTGATCATTTCATTTGAAATTTTTTCCTCCTACAGGAACAAAAAGAAAAGGAAACAAAACAAATCAACATTTCTTCTCTTTATTGTCTAATTTGTCCAACACATTCATCATTCTTAAAGTTTCACAGTACAGCAGTTCAATAAAACCGCGACTCATTGGACAATAAATCATTTACATTAAATCGACGCCTTAATTGTCTTTACAAAACACATTATGACATTTTTATTAATTATGTAAACGTTACAGAGGCAACTCTTTTTATGTAATTGTCAGAAATTGTAGGCAGTAGTAAATTCAAAAAAAAAAAAAAAAAAAGCTCTTTTCACATCTTTTGGATGGATACAAAAAAGAAACAAAAAAAGATACAACCAGTAAATTCAAGTGGAAAAGATTCAAACAGCTGAAGTGTAGCTCACATTATTTGACCTGCACTGAGGATTTCTGGGACTCTGAGCTGCCGGTTTCCACCAAACCTGCAGGAAATTAATTTAAAGAAAAGAAACTTGACCCAACTGATTCTCATCCCAGCACTGAAGACTCAACAGCTTCCAGAGAAAAGATGAGGCGTTTAACAACTTGCATCCAAATTAGCTGCACTGAGATGTGTGTAGATGTGAAGGGAGGAATGAGTCAAAATAAGGTTTAAAACTTATGAAGATACAAAAAAAAAAAAAAAAAAAAAAAAAAAAAAAAAAAAAAGCGCTATGAAATAACCTGGATTATGAGAGTGTGCAAATCCACATGACGAGAAAAGCAACCCGAGTGCCTGCAGTTAGTAAAAACCTAACCTAAACACTGCAGCGCTCCTCATCGTTCCTGTTCCACTACATTTCCACCAATCACCCACAGAGTCCATCTGAACATCCAACACAACCTCACCTCTGAATGCCTCAAAAACCCAAAGTGCAGAAATTCAAACTTAATCCAGTCTGGAGCTCATTTCTTTCTGCTAACAGTCTTAAAACACACACAAACATGCAAAAATTATAAATGTGCGTCATTTCTTTAAAAACGGTTTCTCTAGAACAGATGACTTTCCAAATCTCAGTCTAAGCACCCACACGCCACACTGTAAACTTCAGTAGTGCTTTTAAAATCAAACTCCTTCACATTTTAATCATTTCCTGAATCATGTGATTGAGTTTTGACACGTTATCCCTTTTCCTCATTGAAGCCCCATTCACACGGCTTTTCTTTGATGGAGATGCGACAGTTTTATTCGTCTTACAGTATGTAAACGTCACTTCACTCCAAGCCTCCCGTGGATAAATGCTCGTTCAGCCCTTCCACTGAAAGCAGAGGAAGCTGAAACACCTACATACAGCTGTGCTGGGGACTGGTAAGTCGATGCACTTAGGAAATCTGAAGTTGAAGTCATTCATGCATAACTGGAATGTGAGCTACAAACAGCAACTGCTCTCATTAAACTGCATTTTAATAACTACATAATTCAAATAGAGCAACAATTAGTCCAACTGGTGCCACTAAAGGTGGAAATTAGCATTAGCAACTGCTTTCTTTCATCAGCTGGAGAGAGTAAATGAAGCCCACGCTAATTATTCTCAGTAACATGTTAACACATGAACATTTGCTTTCTGTTACAGCATTTGCCTCAGACTGTGTGTAAGCTCTGTTGCTGTAGTTGGAGGAGAGCAGCCTGTCAGTCCCTGCAGAGAGGCAGTCATCGTGTCGCTCTCAGGTCGCAGACACGAAAAGGTCAAAAATATTTGAGATGGAGAGAAGTAGTAGTTCAATCCTTTCTGCAGAGAAAGGCGTATCCAAAGAAGTCTGGACAGCAAACACAGCAATCCTTGGATAAGTCCAATTTCAACCAGTCTGAAAACACAGCACAGGTCCCAGAGCAGGCGCTGATGTGGTCAGAAACTGCTCACCGGCACCAGTTTATGATTGGTTAAATGTAACGTACGTCTGTATGTGTGCAAGAAATATGCATATGCAGTTTCAGGGAGCTGCAGGTTCAGCTGGAGCCTTTATGTACTGCAGCAGGGGTCACGGGGTGAACGGAAGGATGTGCAGCAGCCTACAACACACAGTGGAGAAAGATTTTACTGGCAATACATTTAAAAATGCAATATCTACACTACATGAGCTGCATGTGGCCATTTCTGTATTCTCCCTGATCTTCTTGAAGAGGATAAAGGAAACAAGTATCCCATCTTGGAGGGGGTTGGGGTGGGGTGGGTATTACCAAAATTCATAATACACCCTCTGAACATCAACCAGGTCAGCGGTGACCTACTTTCAGGGTAGGGTTAGATTAAAATACAACTCTTAAATGTGTGAATGGTTCTGCTCCCAATTCAGTCAGATAATTCAGCCGTAAAGGTGTAACCACAAGTGGAGCTGTCAATGCAGAATGCAAGTCATCACAATGTAAAAACAGCATTGGGTCGGTCGCCTGTTGAAGGCCACAGATCTGGAACACACTCTTCATTTGATGTTTGTGTCTTCAGCCATTTTAATGTTGTTGTTGCTGTTTTCCAACTGTTTGATCTCATATTTGTACTGATTGGTTATTTAGCCTAACCCAGGACAAGGTCTGCATATTAGCTGCGGGTAGAACTCCATGAACATTATTCACAAATATGTGAAAAAGTTATTTGTTATGGATGTTTCTTTGAGCCAATTTGTGTTGCTGATGTTTTTGCCACCTGTGATTGGTGTAAACAATCACAGGTGGCAAATGCAGGAAGATTGCGCCTTGAAGCTCTGCACTGATTGGTCGATAAGAGGAGCAGTAAGATTCGGGGATGAAGGAACTCTATTATTTTGAAATACACGTCACCATTTTTTGAGACGGCTGCCGTGTGAAATTCACTTTGCTACACAGGATAAAATGTTTGCAATGTCGCAGTAACGCGAGTAAGCTACTCTGCAGCCATGCTAACATTTCAATCCGGGTCAAAAACATGACGTTACCATTTTAAATCAACCGTCTGTCGTTGCCGTGTGAGCAAATTAAATGAGTATTTTACAATTTTTAAAAACAGTTATAATCAAACTATCAGGTATTGACAACCATGAATGTACTGGTACCCACTAACAAATCGTGATATTCCCAGCTACAGTAAAGTGTCAAAGAGCTGCTTTTTGGTAAGCCAACACTAATTTGTTAAGCGACTGTTGCTAGAAGCCTAAACGCGCTGCACATTAATGATAAGGCCCCCGGTTTCCTTTGACCGGCACTTCGTGTTTTGAAGGTCATATCTGAGTACAGAGAGAGATGGGCATTTGACCTTTTCAGTGTTTTGCTGCAGAGTGATGACTTTTAAGTCTGCTTCGTGGTCGTGTCTCTGCTCCACTGTCAGTGTTGGTAACTTGCAGTGACTGCTGAGACGTACTAGGATTAAATGTCCAGTAAGAGTAACTGCTGACAATCAGACATAATACATGTCAACTCGTGCTTGATGACTGTTTCTTACTTCATAGGCGGTTTGGGATTTCTATGGTACATTATTAAAAACAAGCATTCAAATACCAGTCTGAACTTTGATCATCTTTAAAGTCAAAGCCACGGAAAAGCATCTATATATTATATATAACTAGACATTCAATCTAAATCTGCTTCTCCAGCATGAAGCTGATTGCTGTTGCTGACAGCTCTGTGCAGCGCAGCAGTCTGCAGAGTTCAATACTTGGCTGTAGTGGAATCATTGTGTCACTGGGAGTTTTGGGAGACGCCAGTTGAGGAATGTCACATTTTGTAACGTGCAGTGTCATCTCGCCCCATCCTGCAAAGCAGCACCTTGGGTGCCAGACAGGCCATTCAGTGACACACTCATCCCTTGGTGTAATGCATCAGTCTCAGTCTACTTCACTCCGGCTATCGCTCCATCTCAATGACAACCCCTTTTCACAACTGCATCCACACTTCAAACCTTCCTCCAGATCAGCCGGACAAAGCTTTTGAGAATGAGGACAAAACTGGAAATGTGTTCACTCCTTTAACAGCAGCTCAAAACACAACGACAAGAATCTATCAGTCTGCTCGCTCAGATGAAACTGCATCATATATTTCAGGATCTGCATGTGTGCGGCACATCCAGTGTCAGTCAACTCAGACGGGTCGTGCTGCAGCTTTTTGCTGTGAAATTGGCAGTGTTCTCATTTTTCCATGACCAACAGCACTAAACTCTGTCAGAGCAGACTTCTCTAATGTTTGTGTATAATTTTTCAAAAACTGTTTACAAACCAGACTTTTGCCGGTGGCTGACACACAGTTCCTGAGAGCACACGGTGAGCAAGAGACAAACGGCACAAAGGAGATTTGGTTGAAGAAAAACAAAAAATAAACAGACTGAAGTCAATTTATTCATCTGAGTGGTTGCAGGGCCTCCTGCTACAGACTTAGGTTTTACTCAGTTTTGGGACGTGAATGCTATGTGAGGCAGAAAGGACTTCTCACAGAGGGCTGCAGAGAGCTAGCAGTAAAGGCTGACCTCCCTCATAAAGCCACGACGCTGAGGATGACCCATGATAGACACAGACATGGCACTCCATAAATCCTGACACCCAACGACTTTTTTTTCTTTCAGTGTTTGCATGGCTTCTAATGCAGATGAAGTGTTAGCTATCTAAAGTAGAAAACTTCTGTCACGACTAGATAACTTGAGCTAAATCATCCAAGCTCACAAGTTTAATCAGCCTTGTAAATTTGCCAGGCTGACACGACTTTCTGCAGTACTAGCTATGCAAGCTGGAGGCAGTTAGCTGTAACTATGAAGTGCCTTCAGGTCTCGCAAGATCGCTAGCCCAACGTCCCGGGGCTAGCGATTTTTCCAGTCGGGCTACCAAAATCTACCTCAGCCCTGCCCGTCGGGCTATCATAGGAAGGAAAATACATGTCAATGCTTTGTGTTCTTTCGCAATTGTAGCTGGGTAATTATGCCATTGGCATCGATGAGCCTCTGTCAATATGTGACATTGAAATCACGTTTGAATTTGCACTTGTTTTTTGCTTTCACTTTCACTTTGCGATCGCGCAAACTGTGTATAGGGAGCGGCAGAGGGTGACAGATTAATTGTGCACCAATTCCTGACATCGTCTTATCACTCATTAGCTTACTATTCAAATGTGACAAGTGAAATCTCTGGCAGCAAGCTTAAACATGTGATAGAGGTTGATTGCACAAAGAATCGCTGACCGTTATGTGTGCGTGTGTAAAGACAGATGGATTTACGCCGGTATTTTAGTTCTGCTGAGCCAAATAAGACAGGTCAGGGTGAAGAAGTGACAGCCAAAGAAAAGCCTACCACAAAACTGAAAAGTTATGACAAATCAGACTATGAGGCAAAAAGAAAGCTCAGCTTTTTTGGTTTCATGGACAAAGGAATTTCTGTTGCTGGAATATGACGAGCTATGCCGGATGTGTTGTGAGTTTCCCTCGATATCTGAGTCGACAAGCGCCTTTGTTAATGGGACAGCGTACTATGTTGCAAAGAGTGAACTACCATTGGCAAAATTTAGCAATCTTTGCAAACTTCAAAAAGCAAATGTCCTAGATCTTGGTTCCACTTGCCTCTTACCTGTGACTTCAGTGGAAATTTCAGATTCAGGATCTGACACAGACTGAGTCATGTTCTACACAGTTCTTACAAGTTCATAGAAATTTCTGTTCAATTTGAACCAAGTATTTGAGTTGCTGGTTGTAATTTTTATACAACTGTTGTAATTTGTGTTTTAAAAATTTTTTGATTGATGTTTTGTTTCCTTTACAATATAATATACTTCAATGTATAATATTGTAAAGGAAACAAAACAAACAAAAAATTGTTCTCTTTTTTATTCAGGCTACTTACATTTATTTTGGGCTACCAAAAACTGAAGAGTGCCTGCCCGAAGGGCTACCAGGGATTTTGAAATTTTGTGAGCCCTGGCCTTGAGGCGACTTTTGTTGTGATTTGGCGCTATATAAATAAAATTGAATTGAATTGAATTGAATAAACTTGGCTAGCTACCCAAGGTTGCATTTGAGTTCAACTTTGTGATTAAACTAATCAGAGAAACCAGTTGTTTTTCAAACTCTAAACACCGGTCAGAGATCACAGGTATCACGTGGTTAACTTTAACTTTTTGTTAACCCTGGTGTTCTGGTTCAGGCTCTGCGTGCACTCACATAAAAGGGGGCAAATATATTTATTTTACAATGACAGCTGCAAATAAACTGCATACAGTTCAACATTAAAGGTTACTCAGTATGTTCAGCACCGACCCTGCACCAGACTGTGTGTGTTTTAACCTGTATTCTTGTAGCTGCCACTGCAGAAGTGTCAGATTAAGACCAAACATAAAAAAAAAAAAGTATACATTTTTTGCATCACCATCTGAATGAAGGCAAATTCCAGTGACACTTTGCACTGCTGTAACTTTACAGCTGGGCTTCATTTGGCCACATCAGTCAGGCATGGCTCAACAGTACATCTGTGATAACATCAGTAGAAATTTTTACATGATTTTAATAAGTTGCTATAGCAACACAAGGTGTTTATGTTCCCTAATGCACACAACAATGAGACAAGCCCAAACACGTCTGACAGTCAGAGGCAGGTCAGGCTCTGATGATTTTACTTGCAGCTGACCAGGTTGTGTTCACAGGTTACCTCACTGACCCATTAATCGCATTCATGCATCTGTCAGGTAGATGGCAATGAAAAGCTTATACTCTGCTTTCTCAGAACAGAGCACTGCAGGATGTTTAAGTCACTGTGCAATAACACGAATGTCACAATAACCTTTACAGAAGAGCTCAAATTCAAAGTATCCATGTGAAGTATGGATATCCTCTTACCTTTTTCATATAAGCTTTCCCACAGGAAGCTGAGCTACTCCGGTGTGCAGAGACTCAACATAGGCCAAAGCACTCTGCATGGAGGTGAGGCAGTATCCCTCCTCTCCTATCAAATAGCTGAAACAGAGAAGTGGATGATAGTAAAAGGTTTTATAGTTTTAGACTAGCAATTTCCCCCCCACACTTTTAGAGTTATGAACACATTATATGGTGGGCAGGCTGAGCAAAAGGAAGCCATGGATACTATATGAAAAGATCAAGTCATAACCAAGGAGTTTTTTTCCAGAGACAGCAGACGAGATGCAGACAAGACCAGGACTCAACTGGGCTAAGAGGATCGAGACACGAGAGGGGACAGAAAGAGGAAAGCGATAAGATGCTTATCGCTCAGCTGTTATCTGGAAATTCTGAACAAAACGTGCATTTGAAGGAAAAAAGGAGAAGAAACATTTTGTGAAGCCACTACAGTCAGTGGGATTTCTGCATCAATTACTCATAAAATGCTGTCTGATCTTTATCCAAGTCACAATCATAGACAAACACAAACTGATCAGGGTAGTGGTGCACAAACAGTTGTTATCAGTGAACACAGCGTTTAATGCTTCACACTGCAGACTTAAAAACTAAGTTAAATCCTTATTTAATGAGTTTACAGTCAGCTTTTTTTCCTCTGAGATGAAAATATCAGACGCATTCGTGAGTTTGAAGTCAAATTTCTTTTTACTGCTCTGATTTGAGTTAAGTGTACGTTGTGATTCGAGGTCAGTTATTTCTGTCAAATTAACATTTTAAAAAAAACCCTATCTTTCTATACTTTCTATGAAGCTTTTACTTCAACGCATTTCTGTGAGAATGGGAGTCTCTCCTCTAACGTGAATGATCTAAACTCAAGTAAGGACTTTATTTGCACTTTTATAGAGAAGAAAACCAAATCCCAAATATCCTGACATTCCTCAGCCAATGCCAGTCTAACCAACCGGCTTTTACAATCCACTCTTTTTGGAGATATGAGGAGACCTTTTGGGTGTGGTGTGTAAACTCACATGCTACTCTACCAAAGACGTATGGCTCAAGCCGAACAGCACTTAGCTGCTTTTGGTGACATGAGTGTGTTCTGCACCAATCATCATCAGAAAAGAACAAAACTTCAGCCTGAAAAACATTTGATTTGGATTTTTAAACCTGACAAAGATAAAAAAAACAAAAAAACAAAAAAACAAAAACAACTGGAAGCACTGGTGTTGTTTTGTGTTTATTTAGATCTGCACAGAAGACCCAGTGTCAGCATAGTTTCTCATGGTCAATGTGTTTGCTATTTATTGTCACTTGTGTGTCTCCAGCAGACGTTGAGCAACATCAGCAGTCAGATTACAATGAACATAATTCTGAATTCAGTTTCATTTGATGACATATTTGTGATTTATACTATGCACAAACAGGGCCAACGTTAGCTGACCAGTTTAAAATAACCATCAGCAACTTCTCAGATGAGTCTGGATGAACTAGCAGGCACACTAGTCTTCGGTATCATTACCGAAAAAGAAAGAAATTTGGTTTAGATTTGATTCCAAAATCCAAACTCTCCCTCCACATAAAGAATATACAGCTGATGCCGACTGCAGTCTTCACCTGAGGGCCTGAAACGCTACAGCCAACTATCTAGCCCCTGTTTGTTTGCTCACTAATGCTGTCACTGGCAAAACAGTACCTGAAGCCACATTAGTGTTTTCTTGTCCTTTCGTGGAGCTTATGCTGGTTGCTGACAGTGATTGGAGTGATTCATATAGAATCACTCCACAGGCTACAAGAGGCAGCTAAGAGAGCTGAGGAAGGTCTCATTACAGCCTTTCAGACAAAACTTTTTTTATTTCAAACTTGGGAATAAATAAGATTTTACTGAGCGGCAGCATGTTAACAAAATACTCACGTTTTACTGTTATTTTATGCATTTATGCACCAAACTGTATGTTTATCTGCTCCCAAAGACATCATCACTTTCCATGAGGATGACTCACCCTTCATGAATGAACTCCTCCAAAGCAGCACATTCAGACACCAGCTGAGGACACTGACACCGCAGAGCCACGTAGGACAGGATGGGTAACAGGTCGTCTGCACCACTGTCAGAGTAAAGGAAGGAAGGAGGGGGTAAGTTCAAGTAAGAGGAAAAACAAAAGCAAATAAAGATGAAGAGAAAAACAGAGAGTGACATTCACAGAGTATGAGTGCATGCACTCTCCAGGGGACTGAAAGGAAACTAAATCAAATGTAGCTCTTAACGGGATGCCTGTTCGGGGATGGAAATGATAAAGCTTTTTTTCCTCCCCCCTCGTTCCCTCTTTGCTCCCTTTCTGAGATCTGTTGGGAGGACAAATTGCAGCCTGGGAGATGATGACAGCTTGATAGCATTTTCCCTGTGTGCAGACAGTGACCATTTGTTTATCAGGACTCACACGCAGGGCTAACTGCTCGCTTGCTAGTTTGCGTGAGAAGGCAGGTTGCTGGCCCTCCACTGACCCGGTGCACATGCAACTGGATACTCTCCTCCTGCGGGTTCTGGAAGGTGTGGACGAGCTCATGTAACCGCTGGGAGCTGGACCTCACATACTCACACAATCACAAGCCCTGAACTCTAATCTTCAGAGTTCACTACTGTAAACATACACATCGATCGCTCACACGAAAACTGGTGTCTCTGCATTCCAAGGATACAATGCAGTCCAGCCACATGCATAAGTACTGATCTCTCAGGCAAGATTAGGCCACATTATGGCTTTGCAGGGCACTTTAGTGGATAACAAGTTTAAAAATGCAAACGGCAGAAGCAGAAAGAAAATTTCCTGATTAAATGGATGTAGAGGGAATATGGTGATTAACAGAGCATCACAATAGAAGAGGAAGGGGAAAAAAAAAGGGACTAGAAAAAGCATGACAACAACAACAAATTAGAGAGGATGGCTTTTCACAGAAAAAAAAGAGGCCAACTAGTACAAAACAAAAAACAAAAAAACAAACCACCAGTTAAAACTAGATTATAAAGAGCCAGGAAAAAAAATCAAATGTGGTTATAGAAAGAATTTATTTTACAGTGAAAGCAAAAAACCCCCAAAGGAAACCCGTCTAAATTCTGAGGGAATATTTAATTGAATTGGTGTTGTTGGGTCAACGATCAATGAAAAGACCACCAACATTCAGAGGGATCTCCAACAGCCTGTTAACGATCATCCTGAATCACTTTGAAATATATCTGCCACACTAACATTTCAGGTCGTGTCTGGTAATAAAAGTGACACAGACGTGAGCCAAAGTGCGCACACGCCACCATTTGATATTAATCCATGTGTGGGTAGCAGCTACATTAGTCCATCATCATCATCATCATCTCAAAAGTAAAGCAAGAAGAACAGAATGAGGACATTTCTGTCTGCTTTGATTTTAAAGCAGAGCTTAATGGGACTCCTCACTTTCAGAGACACTGGTTTATCCAAGATCTACTGGTGAGAGATTCCACTGTGTGCAAGGGCTGGGTACAGTGAAAAATCAAAGGGAGGCAGGTGAGCAATTTTACAAATACACAGTAAAATCTGACTGAATCACTTCAGGTAACTGTGGACCTAAAGTAGAGAAGAGCCTGGAAAATGTTACGAGGTAATATCACTTAAACTGTTAGGCTAGATCCTTTATTATATGTGAGGGAAACTCTCCTGTTGGTATAGCACACCTTCTCCTTTATCCCACTGGAAATTGGAAATAGTCCCAACCCTAATCCCACTGCGAGTCTGGGTTAAATAGGACAAAATGGCTATGATATAAAAATCGTAATTTTTAAGGTAAAGCAGGAAGCTCTGTGATGTGAAGTTTAAATTACATTTTGTCGCTGTATTTTTTAAAACAAATTTTCTATATACTGAACAACAAAACACCAGCTAAAGCCAAAGCACACAAATCCTGACCAGTCAGCCACCGAAACGCTGCAGCACATCAATCCATACGGAAACACGAACAATAAATAGTGTGCTTCAGTGTTGTTGCACTAGCGTACTCTATATACACAAGGAGAGATAAATATGCAAAATAAATATTAACACATACACACAGCTCGTCTATCTGCGAAACATCTTCATTCAATTTTTAAAAAACGTCTTTCCAATCTGAGTCAGGCTTTGGATTAAAAACACCCACTCTGTGAGTCACAGTGACATTCACAAAGGAAACCTGTATTTAAAAGGGACTAAGAAAAGCAGTCACATATGGCCCTGCACTGAGCTGCAATCAGCAAAGAAAAACATGCGAGCGCCGGCAGTCTGGGGGCAAAGTCCAGTCCACCCTGGAGATTTCTGTTCATCTCCACCAAGATGAACTCGTTTTACTATAAGATGGTAACAAAGCTCTGTGAAATCTAAAATAGTCACTGATTGAAATGTCTTCTGTGGCAGGAGACAGTGGGATTCGTCTTTCCACATAACAAATGCAGCGTGATTAAGTTTGCATTTCTTGGAGAGACATTTGTTGCCAAGTTGTTTATTTTAGCGTTGTGAGGGTACACATCAAAATCCCTCAACGTCACAACTTTTCTGGATCAAAAGCTTTGAGAAGTGCTGCGCACAATCAACTCTTCCACTGCCATCTCTCATCACTTCACAAGCGCTCCAATGCAAAGAGACAGATATGGAGCAGGAGACACTGCCTCAGCCGCTCAACAACAACAACTAGAGTGTACAAAGAAGAAAACGTATCCAAGAGCTCTCTGAAGGAGGAAGATGTTTTTCCCCCTTGACTCTTGGAGCAAACAGGATTTTTACAAGCATTAATCACACATAAAACCCATTTAAAAGCTGCTGACATATCCCCCTAGGTTTTGGGTCGACAGTTACGAGTCCTATTATAAAACGTCTAACCTTAACTTAAGTGTGGTTCTTTTAACAGCCTCATAAATGCTCTTATTCTAGGACTATGATCCCCACCCATTCAGAAAAAGAAATCCAGCATCTGTTTGTTTACTTGTGCATAAATAATAATGCCAAAATACCGTCGGCCCAAATAACAGATGAAGCCCAAACTCATGCTGATTTCAATGCGTTCTCTAGCGGATACAGTTCAGCGATAATATGAAGCCACAATGAGAAATATGCAGAGCTCTGCAGCCATTTATTTTACAAAGTTTTGGTCCAACTCTGTCAACAAAGAACACGTTTAATTTGCTGAACCCTATGCATGCTACAACCTACTGAGCATTTGTCTCTGGGTATCACTGTGCACTTCACAAAACTCCATCCCTTTTCATTTATTCCCCAAACCTCCTCGCTGGGCCATGGTGTTGTTCCAGGCTCATCCAGGACGACCCACTTTTGGGCCTGGTCAGGAAGAGGCACTCTACAGGAGGGCAACAGACCCAAGACAGTGCCTGCTGTGCCAGACCTAAATGAGCAGTGATGAGAGCTGACAGGGCAGCTACCAAGGCAGGGACCCCTTAAATGATGTTTGGGTACTTATGAGCGGATCTCGGAAGAGTCTTTCCCTTCCTATTAGGAGGAAATAGGCAATGAGAAAAGGACTTTCATTTAAGTTTAATGAGGTGTACTTTAGAGGAATTCAACTAAAAGAACAATACACCACTGTATTGTATAACTGTTGCATTGTTTCTCAGTTACATTTGTCATTTTTGTGTGTTAGTGAAAAAGAAAGGTTGGTCATTGCAGTACCACAGTAACGGCCCAGATACTTACTGGAGCTGATCATTTACTCACATGGCCGCTGTTTTGGGAGTCGTGTCCCCTTCATGAAGACACCTGTAATCCTCGGCACAGGCACAGATCAGGCGTAACGTCCTCACTGGAACAAAACACAAGAAACGATAAAACTCATGGAGCAATACAGACTGAATGCTTCAAGTAGTATAATATAAGATATCAAAGTATTGAACCACTAATTAGAGATAGCAGCCAGAGTAACAGGATGCAAAGTTGAGAGGAAAGAAAAAACAAAGGGTGCATTGGGACATTAAACAGATGTGTTGGGACAAAGTGTTACAGACAGATGAATCTTATTTGGAGTTTGAGGTGTTCTGATGAGAAAGATCGTGCTCGACAACCTCTGGCATGTTAAATGGAGCAGGTGTGAAGGTCTCGGGTGCTTCAGTGGAGGGAACGGCAGAAAAGGAATCGTAACCAAGACAGGCCGTCATCCCATTTTCTAGCAATGCCATACACCTCGCAGGCCATTTCTCCCTACAGCAGGACAATGAGCTAAAGCAGACTGTGTGACAGGAGCAGGCAGTGGGCTGATATTCTGTTTATAATGCGTTAGCCCACACAGTCATCAGATTTCAGCTGCTGTGAGAACAGACCGACTGTCAGGAAGCAGAGGGGGCTGAAAAGTCTAAAAACCTCAATAAAACAACAGAACGCCAAAGGTCTGTGAGACTGACAAAAGTGGATTAAAAGCAACGTTTAAGGAACAGAATTATTTTTTCAAGCCACATCATTTACTGAACAAAATGGGTTTTTCTGGGTTTAGTACAAATACAAAAATGCTGGTTTAAAGTGACATCAGAGACCATCTGGCCAAGAACTGTTTATCTTTAAAGCTCAGAAGAAGAATTTACTTATGCCTTCTTCACTCTGAGGACGTGTACCCAACTGCTGGCTGCCCTCACACTTTACTAAAAGCTCTCTGCATCTGTAAAGTTTAATGCTGATGAATAATAACACTCTTAGTTTTCTATAAATGTGAGGTCTTAGGATTATAATTGAAAACAGACTGA